>NC_136798.1:12028380-12220880 GCF_951216825.1 Electrona antarctica | reverse complement strand
AGACTCGGAGTAGAGTCGCTGCTTCTTCGCCTGGAAAGGAGACAACTTAGGTGGTTCGGCCATCTGGTTAGGATGCCTCTCGGGCGACTCCCTAGGGAGGTCCTCGAAGCACGTCCCACTGGGAGGAGACCCCGGGGCAGACCAGGGCGCAGTTCGAGGAAACACATCGACTCACTGGCCTTGGAACGTCTCGGGATCCCCCAGGAGGAAGTCACTAATGTTGCTCTGGAGAGGGAAGTCTGGAGCTTTCTGGTGGAGCTGTTGCCCCTACGACCCGACTACGGATAAGCAATGGAGATGGATGGATGGATGGATCACTTAATTTATAGTCAATTTACTATTGGACTGGTTCGCAATGAACTCTTCTCATCACTCTTATAACCAAGCTCCTGTAATATTATGCAATATGCACTCCACTCACCAGAGTTTAATGTTATTTCCAGGCCCCACAGAGCTTCCATGTTAACATTCAAGTCCATGTAACTTGAATGACGCACAGCAAGAAGACTGCCTAATGCACTTAAGAGTTAATATAATATGGGTCTGCTTTGAAGAAACCCCTGTTCAGTGAGTTGAGGCTCATTCAACATGTTCAATGAGTTGAGGATGTGTACTGAGCCCTCTGATGTACTCCCGAATGAAACAGCTTTCAGTATTGCACACATTGTGCTACTCAGTTGTGATCAATGTAAATCTATAACAGCAGTATTCCAATGAGGGAGTGAAGAACTAACCTGTCATCCTACACCTCAGATTAGATTCCTGAACAGACTGCAAGATTCACTCTCCATCACGCATGCACAGAAGTATGGCTCAGTCTTGTGTCATTATGGTAACACCTCTGAGTCCCCCTATATCACATATTACCCTGGTGACATCTTCCCCATGTCCATGGCACCTTTGACACAGTCTCAATAAAGAAAAATAATGCAAGGGGAGAGTGATTGCTTATACAAAGCTGGAATCATGCTGTTTCAGTGTCTATGCAACTCAATCTCCAATTCTTTATGGGCTGGGCCCATTGCCTTTCACCACCATACCACATTATTAGTCAAAGAGAAAAATAACATATGACTTCAACATGCGACTCCAATAACAATGCAAAATCTGCCCATTTTGTGATGTAATTTACATGCATCTGGCCAACATCTGGCCAACAGACACTGTGACAGCAAACCTCATAGATAATGTATGGATTGAGTGAGGGGCGTGTACTTAAGGCAGGTCCCACAGCGCACAACATGTAAGAACTGCCTGCCTGTAAGAACTGCTGATGACATCTAAAATGATGATGAGGTGGAAGAGGGGGGGCAGCAGGGGAGATAGGGAGCAAGGGCATTCTCATTACAGTGAAAGCTGCTGTGGTCTCTGCTCAACAGCATCATCAGAGGAAGAGGAAATCACTTAAGGGTTTGTAAAAGGAACAAAGGAAGGCACACACACACACACACACGCACGCACGCACACACACGGTTAGAACGAAAGTGGGGGAAGCCTGCATGTTTGTGAGGCAGATTGGACACTAGACTAAACAGGGTACCACTTTGATAAAACTTTGAACGTTCCAATCATAAAATGTAACAAAATCAGAAGTGCAAATTCGACAGGCTTTTTTATTGGCTCTGTCAAGTCTATGGTTGTATTATTTGATATCGGCAGTGTATAAAACGTTGAGAAAATAGAGAGATTCAGGAGAGTGCAAAATATTCCACCAGACCATCTCTGACATGATATTGATGACTTCATATTGATATTGACGTCAGTGTGGAACTCCATATTTGCGCAAGATATATCAGTGGTTCCGAGGGAAGCTGGGTCTGAGATTATGAATTCATATTATGTAAAGAATATTCATCCTATTCAGCCCAGCGTTTGCAAGATTAGCTGGAGGCACACCTATTTTTTTCCCTCTTTTATCCCTTAGGTAGTGACCACAAAAGGTTTATTTTTACTCTTTCAGTTTCAGTTAATATGTATCTCTAATTATCCTCCTCTATATTTGTGTCTCACCAATAAAGTCTTTAAAGGCTGATTCTGGATCAGCATAATGGAGTTCATCCATAGGACAGGATAGGCTATGGGATAGGATAGGAGATGCCAGTTTAGTTTTGAACTTGACCATAGATATTCAAAATAGCGAGCTACTTTTTTCAGATATCTACCTATCTAACAGTTTACCTGAGGGATAGCTTGCATGTAGCTCGACAAACAAGCTACATATAAATAACTGGCTAGTCCATATCTAAACTTTGTGGGACATTTGTGCTGGACTTCAAGCAGATACTGGGTTAGAATACTTTTAAGAGGAAACGGATAGTGAACACTGGTATGTTTGAGACTGAGACAGAGGGAAGTTGAAGAATGTGGGCCTATATACCTGGCCCTGGGGCTCATGTCTGGTATGGATATCAGTGTCCTGCAACATAAATGGCTCATGTACAGCAGGGGCTGTCTGTCTGACATCTCGTAGATCTGTCAAATGTCTCATGCATGAAACATTAATTAATTGGCTGTAATTTGTTTTTAATACAGAGTACATCAAATGAGGTAGGCCTATACTGTATGTTAGGTGATGAGTTATTGGATTGAATCCCTTCATACGGTATAGAGGGTATGCGCGTGACATCATCATCAAACCAGGAAGTTATGCAGGAACGCCTACTGAGTGGCAAAAACTACTTTCTGGCCTTGACAGCCCATACATCCACACAGAAAAGTCATATATGATTGCATTAAACAACATTTTTTTAACACAAGATGTTAAACTCACTTTGCCTGTTGCTTTGCCACTCGATTTGCCACTCGATGTGCCATTCACTTTAAGCGTGCACATACTCTCTATTGTAATGTCCCCTTTTACAACTAGACATTTTCTATTGATAGAGAAGGTAAACAAAGTTCATAAGTTATTCTTACTAGTACTACAGTACAATGTTCAACCTGCAAAGATATATAGCTAGAAGGGGACCTGTCCTTGGTACTGAAATTAGTCATGCCATTATGAGTGTTAACAGATAGGGATTTAAAGGAGCTGAAGCTATTGCAGGTCAGAGGCACTGCATAAACAACTACAAGGTAGGGGATTTTCCAGTGCATTGCATAGCAATGACAAAGTCTCCCAAATACCATATCAACAAATCTGTCATCAAAACAAAAGGTTCACTGTTCGCTGTCTCACACACACACACACACACACACACACACACACACACACACACACACACACACACACACACACACACACACACACACACACACACACACACACACACACACACACACACACACACACACACACAAATACATAACTATGCAATTAGTGCCTCACTGTATGAATGAGTGCATTCCTGTGGCACTGACAGTAAGCAGCACAAACTGTAGTTAAAGAGAGAGTGCCGGCCTGGTTAACACAGAATAACAGACCTAGCAGGTGTGGAATGGCAGCTATGACATGGTACACAACACAGTACACACATGTGCACACTTGTACGCCAGTTCCATGTAGCAACCATTAATGACAGATGTTGACAACTTGGGCTGCTGCCAGGGGGCCAACCCCTGGGCCTGCTTCCTCAACAGCGATCCCTCCGCAGAGAGAGAGAGAGAGAGAGAACAGAAAAACAGATACAGAGAAAGTTAGGGTTGAGCATTTGGATGTGTGCATCTGCTGTGGGGCTCACGATTTATATATAATATAATGTAGAGTGAATATAATTACTAATCCTTTTTGTAAACGGTATATAAAGGATAAATCGTGCATTCATATTATAGTGCCTTTCTTCAAAGTTCTTTACATTGTGCATTAGATCCCCAAACATTCACACACCGTGTGAAGCACGAACCTGTTAGGGATTCAGTGTCTTGCTCAAGGACACTTTGACACGCAGGAGCCGGGTTTCGAATCGACTTCAACTTTTAAGATTTACAAAAAGGCCGTCCCGATGGGACCCCTCTTCACAAAAAGAGGGGTTTGACGTGTGAGAGGCTTTAAATCGTTTAAGATTATATGTTCTGTAAGAAATTTGTGGCATTGAACATATACCTTTTTATTTTAATTAAATACTTTGTTCAGTTTGTTGAGACCAGATGACACTGACCAATCACAATGATTGAGTTGCTCCAAGTCTATGAATGGATTAACATCCCTATTAATTCTTTTGAGCATAACAAAATCTGGGCATGACTTGTTTCAGCATGCAAAACATTGGCTTCGATGTCCCAACATGCTTCTACCCTGACACGGTAAGCCCCCCTCCAGGGAGATGAATGCTTTGCTGTGGATAGACTTGTTATTTTGGTGTCTCCTTGGAGACCGCTGAGACAACAGGAAGTGGAGCATGTGTGTCTAAACAACAGATGGACTGAGCCTCCAGTCACCTGCAGGGTGTGAAGAACACTGATGAACACCAAATTGTGGAGTAAGCAGTACATAAGGTTTAATACATTTAAGGAACTGAGTTTTAAACATAACAATGTAATATCGTGAGCACGTTTTCTGAACAAATATTCCCCAAGTTACCATTGTCATTATAATGCAGTTTTGATCACATGGATGGATAGGGATTACATTATTCTCATCATCATCTAATCTGAATTTAGGAAAACACATTTAGAAGTGGCCAAGCTTTTATTGTGATAGAAAAGTCTGCATTGAGTTTGGCCTCCTTCAGTAGGACCCTTTGCATCTCCATTTCCTCCTCAGATATCTGGATATGACAGCCCAGAGACAACACTTTCACCTTTTCTTTGGCCTTTTTTCTCCTCCAGTAGTTTCACAAGGTAAAGCACCAGCGAGCTGGCCAGATGTATAGAGAATCGGGATGACTGGAAGTGACGATGGAGGGCTCGTCCGAGGACGATCTAGAGAAAGAGTATAGTTTCACAATAAATGTCTCATATTGCCGCATGGTAGTATTCCGATTTTGCCCTCATAGCAGTTTACATGTCTGGACTCAAATCAGACAAACCTTATTTGAGCAATGTAAACGGATGCAGTGTGTGTAGCTGTAAAAAAAAACATACAGGCCTGGGCCATGGCTCAATGGTCCAGGCACCTTGGCTGGTAATCCAGTCTGGCAGTGTGCCGCGGGTTCGACTCCCGATCCCGACGGCCTTTACTGCATGTCTTCCCCCCATCTCTCTCCCCATTTCCTGTCAGCCTACTGTCTGTCCCTCCATAAAAAATATAAAATAAAGGCGAAAGCCAAAAAAACAACATAAAAAAAACATAAATATAGTAGATGCAGTCACTGCGACACATAATGGGCCTTTTTTGCAGATGGTGATGTCATGAAATCCCATGGTCATAATCAAAAGGGCCTTCAAAATGACAAATGTAAGATTATTTCACCATGCTGTAATTAAGAACAGCAGAGAAGGCTAATAAACACAAGAAGTGTTTTTCTTTGGGCAGTGCAGCAGTTTAAACATTCAACAGGGTGCAGAGGCTTAGTAACAGGATACCAGAGGTTACATAAGCCCCAGTAATGGACATTTGTGCGTACAACAACAGTGTGGCTCATAAATACATGAGCTGTATCACTTTTCATTTCAAATGTTGTTAAGACCTGTAGAAAAATGTAGAAAAAATGTTTAACAACAGACGCACAACAAACACAAGCATACTGAGAAATCATGAATGTTATTTTTTCTAGTTTTCTCAGAGTTAATGTTCCGCTAATCAGACTTTCATCACATTATTAGCTCCAAGATAAGATAGCCTGATGACAGTTTTGTACAGAAACTAAACTTTAATAGCAAGTGAAGGCCTCCGGCCAGTCACTTGGTGGCGGGCTGGGGGTCTCCGGGGCTTTTGTCTCCACGGGGTGCGAGCGAAGGCTGGATGCAGGCCGGGCCTGTGACAAATAATGCCATATATCTGCTGTATATTGTGAATCCATGTCTCCTGCTCTTTTCCTGCCTTGCCTTGCACTTAACTTGAAAAATGCTGTATTTTATGTCAAGCTGTTTTTCTGTTTACCTTTGTGTTTGTGTGTTTTTGTTTGTTTTGTTTTCTTGGATTCATATTTTTGTTTGATTTCTGTTCATTCATTCATTATGATTTTTATTTTATTTTAATAAAGTGAAGAGGACAGTGTGCGGGAGAGTCCTTTCTTCTACATTAGACAGTCGATTGTATTATCCGAAGCATCTGTAGTTGTAGAAAAGTAAAAATAGAAGAAATCTGATTTAATTTAGCTCTCAGGACTCTAGAGAGTAGGCCTACATGGGCGCACATAATATAATCACATTTTATGGGACATTCAGATCGATAGATATAGCAAATGATGACTGTGTGCTGTGGGCCAATAGCCTATATGCAGATAAATAAATCATGGATAATGTACCGGATGCAACTACTCATTGAGCTTCCAAAGAGAGCAGATTATAATAGACTGCCGAAGTCCTGACGTCACTCGCTCATACCCTGGTTTGTGGAAGTAATTTCTCTATTGAGAATAACATTGGGTCATCTTAAAATCGTGTCATATACGCATTATGGGCCAAAAATAAACAGACTTTCTCTGTGATATTGTCTGGAGGTGGCTCTGTATTGTTTACGATATAGTCAGTCGCTCATATTTGATACAGTCTGTTTCTAGCGAAAATGACCTAAAGTGGCCACTTAAAATGCCCCTGTTGAGCAGCCTAAAAGGGCCATTAACACTGAGCACTGTGTATAACTGCAGCCAGCCAGCGGTATTGTTGAGCAGCCTGCACCGCTCAGTTCACACAGGTGTGATTGTTCTTATTGCTTGGCCCCGTCTTATCGCTGCTTGCAGCTATATTTTTGAGGGGCACTAGCCCCTCCTATATTCAGCTATAGTGTAGATTTTCGTCTTACACAAACATTAAATTCCCATTGACAATGAATGGAGAATTTACGCCATATGTGGACGAGCAAATCAGAATCTACGTCATATGTGGACGAGCAAATCAGAATCTACGTCATATGTGGACGAGCAAATCGGCTATTTTTGTTCTACATAAAGATTACATTCCCATTGACAATGAATGGATGATGTACGATGATAGATCGCCCCTCACTTCACACAGGTGTGATTTTTTTGTTGTTGCTTGAATCTGTCTTGTTAGTACAATTATGAGTGCACCTCTCCCTTGCTTCTCATGCAATGATATATTTTCTGAATATTATTTAAAATAAAGAATATCAGTATATCAATCATCAGTTGATTCCTCACACAGTATTGACTTGATATAACAATAAAGATATATTTTACACAGCAATTGTGGGAAAATAAATGATTCTGAATCTTCAAACTGGTTTCTTGACACTCAAACCGAAATTGTCGAAAATCTCCGGCAGCTTTTTGAGCGACTCAACGAGCACGGGCTGATCGTGAATCCGGCTAAATGCCACTTCGGCCTGCCGGCTATAGATTTCCTCGGCCACCACGTTTCCCCCCAGGGGGCTGTGCCGTTGCCCACCAAGGTGGAGGCCATTGCTGTTTTTCCCCGCCCCCTCACGGTCAAGCCCTTGCAGGAGTACCTGGGCATGGTGAACTTCTATAACCGGTTCATACCACACGCGGCCCACCTCATGCATCCTTTGTACGAGGCGTTGAAGGGGAAGAAGGACAATGAGGATGTGGGCTGGTCCCCGGAGCGGGTCCAGGCGTTTGAGGACACTAAGGCGGCCCTCGCCAAAGCTGCCATGCTAGCACACCCGTCCCCTGCTGCTCCTATAGCCCTGACCACCGACGCTTCCGATTACGCAGTAGGAGCGGTTTGTGAGCAGTGGGTGGCCGGTGCCTGGCAGCCCCTCGCTTTTTTCAGCAAGAAGCTCCGGGACGCAGAGAGGAAGTACAGCACGTTTGATAGGGAGCTGCTGGCCCTTTTCCTCGCTGTACGGCATTTCAGATTCCTGCTGGAGGGAAGAGAGTTCACCGCGTTTGTGGACCATAAGCCCCTGACCTTTGCCATGGCCAAGACTACGGAGCCGTGGTCAGGGCGGCAGCAGCGCCAACTCTCTGCCATCTCAGAGTTCACAACGGACATTCAGCATGTGGCCGGTAAGGACAACCTGGTGGCGGACTGCCTCTCTCGGGGGCACATCAGTCCTGTGCACCTTGGCATCGATTATGTGGCACTGGCCGCTGACCAGCTCACAGACGTGGAGCTCCAGGCGTTCAGAACGGCCGTGACAGGACTGCGGCTGGAGGATGTGGCGTTTCATGACAGTGGCGCTACGCTCCTCTGTGACGTCTCCACAGGCCAGCCCCGCCCCATGGTCCCAACTGGCTGGCGCCGCCGCATTTTCAACGCCATTCACTCCCTTTCACACCCAGGGGTGAGGGCGTCGGTTAAGCTGGTGGGGGCCAAGTTCGTCTGGCCGGGCCTCAGGAAGGAAGTAAAGGGGTGGGCAGCGTCCTGTGTGGCATGCCAGCGATCCAAGGTACACCGTCACACTAAGGCCCCCCTGGAGCCGTTTCTTATTCCAGAGAGGCGGTTTGACCACGTCAACGTGGACCTGGTGGGCCCACTTGCCCCGTCCCAAGGTTTCACATACCTTCTCACTATGGTGGACAGGACCACCAGGTGGCCGGAGGCGGTTCCCCTGAAGGCTAGCACGTCTGCGGAGGTTGCCCGTGCGTTCATCTCCGGCTGGGTGACACGTTTCGGCATGCCATTGGATTTGACTTCGGACAGGGGGGCCCAGTTCACTTCGGAGCTGTGGAGCGCCGTGGCCGAGAGCCTGGGAGTGAAACTCCATCGCACCACGGCGTACAATCCTAAGGCCAACGGGATGTGTGAGCGGTTTCACCGTTCCATGAAGGCGTCTCTCCGGGCCACGCTCACAGACAGCAACTGGATTGACCAGCTGCCATGGGTCATGTTGGGCCTGCGTTCGGCCCCCAAAGAAGACCTGCAGTCCTCGTCAGCCGAGCTGGTTTTTGGGCAGCCGCTGAGGGTCCCTGGGGAATTCCTCGCTGAGCCTTCTGCCCCTTGGTCCGCTGCAGCTCATCGTTCTGCCGGTCGGGACGCTGCAAGAACTTTTGCCCCGTTTCCCGCACATCACTGCCTTCCCCGCTCCTACATCCCGAAGGACCTGATGGCGGCCCGCTATGTGTTCATCCGTCACGATGCCCACCGTTCTCCACTGCAGGCTCCCTACGATGGGCCCTTCCGAGTCCTCGAAGCGGGGGCCAAGTACTTTGTGGTAGACATGGGGGGTAATAAAGAGCAGATTTCAGTGGATCGTCTTAAACCTGCTCATGTGGTCCGAGACGAGCCGGTGGAGCTGGCGCAGCCCCCACGCCGGGGTCGTCCACCCAAGTCTGCCTCTGTCCCGTCCCCCCCATCCGTGGCTACCCCTGTTGTTCCACCGACGAAGCCTCGTCGTCGACGTGGACGACCTCCTGCCCCTGCCCCTACCCCTGCCCCTTCCACATTCCCTGGGACTGTGAAATACAGCCGGTATGGCCGCATGGTCAGACCTCCTGAAAGACACTAGAGACACTGTGTTGGGGGGTTGTATAATGATGTTTTGCACTGCAGGTCAATTCTGAAGGTTCGGGGGGGGCCTGTGTGGTGAACACTAAATGGGGTCTCTCACCTCAGATTGAGCACTGGCTGGGTGGTAACGGGAGGATGTAGGAAGTGATAAAGGGAAGTGATGTACCTGTGTATTGTTGTTGTTTGTTTGTTGGAAGTAAAGTTCAGACTCACATTCTCCGTCTGCTCGTCTCATTCCTCAACTTCCACACTATAGACATTCTATAGATAACATTTTTGGCCAAATACAACGAGACTGAGCGTTGGAGGTGCGTCAGCTTGGTCAGGAGGTAACAGGGGGTACAGGGCCAAAAATGTTTGGGGGCCGCTGCTATAGAATTTATAGCAGCAGTCCCCAAACCTTTTTGGCCATGTACCTGTACCGTGTAGGCAAAGCAAAGCAAAGTTACTATATTTACCCAGGGTAACTGGACTAAGCATCAGATACTTGTTTACAGCCAGGCCCTGCTCATAGAACATTTTATGGTAGTGGTTCAATGCCTTGCTCAAGGGCACTTCAGCGGTGGTAATTTTAACGTGCCGGGGATACGAACTGGCGACCTTCCGGTATCAAGACCGCTCCGCAAACCGTTCGGCCACCGCTGCCGCAGGCGTGTACCCAATGATCTATATGATATCATTATCTACAAATTAGAAGTGAAAAAAAAAACCTTTAAATGAATTGTAAATTAAAACAAACCCCCCAAATTAAAACCCCACAGAGGGAAATGTTTTGATTGTACAAACTACGGTTACACAGTTACAGCTCAAAATGTGAAGTGGGCTGTTATAGCACCAGTTATAGCACCATAATGAGGCAAATGTCTTCCTTTGCATCCTGGGAGTGTTTCATGGCGATTGGTGTGCTGGTGCCGACTGGGGAGAAAACGTTATCTTGGTGGATATGGAGCTGGTGGAGATAAACATTCTAAAGTGACTCACTGGATAACATCAATTTATAAAAGACTAAAGCAAATTAAATAAAAAAATAGTTAGAGGCACACTTTCACTGCTAACCCAGTAAAAGCAAGTGTAAAAGACTGGGCTCTAACAATATAAAACATGTACGGCCGCATTCAATTAACATTTGAATGTAATTACTAATTTCAGGCCAGGGAAAGTACAGGTAATAAGGACTTTTCACTAAAGAGGCAAGTTTAGACCGAATTCCTACTATTGTACTACTGATCTTCACAGTTGTAGCACTGCCACATACGTTTTAAGGAATTACTTTATTATGTAATTTAAAAGAGTATGATTTAAAGTAGCCCTGAAGCCATCCTTAATGTGTAAGCTGTCCTATTTTGTATGTGATGTAACGGTTCCGTTTTTGTTTATGTTTGGGGGGGTTAAACGTTTACGTTAATGGATTGATTGATTGATGGATTGATGGATGGATTGATTGATTGATTGATTGATGGATGGGTCTGGTTATCTGACGTGGATAAAGGAGCCAGCTGGATCCAGACAAATCACCAGGGAGTACACAGAAGTCCTGGTCACGTTTTATCAATTATATCTCGTTTAAAGCTATAGGCAAATAAATTCTTCTTACGGATTTCATCAAAAGCCGATGAGACTGTTTATTTATTTTTTGGTACCAGCGAGGATTACCATTTGGAGTGACAAAACAACAAAAAAAAGTGTGATTTTCTTGTTGTATGACTTTTCTTGTTGTAGTAGATTAAGATTTTGCTTGGATTGTTGTTCGATTGACTTTTTCCTTTTTGTTTTGTGAGCATTTGGTAGATTTGGTACGGACAAAATATTTTGATTGTACAACCTACATGTAAGGTTCAAGAGTTATTGGCCAAAACGTAAAGTGGGCTAGTAGCATATAAGCTACAACCAGGCCAGACTTCCTTTGCATACTGGCAGCATAGCCTACTGTACAAAGGATTTGGCACTCACCGGTCCACCGGTTTGCCAGATAAGCTCCAGACAGCCAAACAGGAGCTAAACCAATTAAAGCAATTGGGGTGTTTGTTTGAGAGACTAATGCCGTTCATTAGCAATGAATTGAAGCAGTAGGCCTATTCTCTCTGTCTCCATGGTTTCTGTGTGTGTGTGTGTGTGTGTGTGTGTGTGTGTACGCGCGCGTGCGTGCGTGCATGTCTGTGCGTGCATGTCTATGAGTGTGTGTGGGAGACAGAGAGGCACTAATGTACTGGCAATCGCACATTAACCTGAGAATCTTCAGTCATGTGCCAAATATGTACGTATTTAGTATGGTCATGTATACTTTGCTGCTAAAGCTGGACACGGACACACACACACACACACACACACACACACACACACACGGACACACACACACACACACACACACACACACACACACACACACACACACACACACACACACACACACACACACACACACACACACACACACACACACACACACACACACACAGTATCTCAGAGACACACTCAGCAGAAGACTGCTGTCAATACTTGACTGACTTGTACCCAGCAAATGTTGATGTACTGTATAAGACAAAATCAAATTAAATGTATGTAATCTTTTACCCAACACCATTCATAATCAGCACACTAACTATGGGGTTATTACATTTGTTCCACTAGCTGCTAAATGCTTCTGCTTATTTCACTTAACATGTGATCAAATTAGCTTTATTAAAAGCTAAACGTCAATCAATCACAGGATGTCTCTTTAAGCAAGGTATTACAATTATGCTTGTTTTACAAGCTTAAATAATCAATATTACCTTCAGGTTTTAACTCTTTGTCCATCTTTCACTCAAGCCACTACAAGTCACAGCAAATCACAAGGCAGGATTTGAGATAATGATGTGGAATTATAATCAGATAATAAGTCATATGCAGGTAATATACGGTGGAGCCACATATTAAGACCTTCACCACAACACAGCTGCTCACAGGCATGGGCAAACAGCAGGCCCTGAAATGGAAGCTACCAGACTTGGTATCAAACCAAAGACAATTACACAGAATAAGATCAGCCCCCAGTATGTTAAATGACTATAATCTAGTCTCATTTAACTCTGTGGCAGACAGTTACCATTATAGAATTCACAATGATCAATGTGTTGACAGGCTCCACTTTAGCAGTGATGACTTACTGTATTCAAAGGCTCCTCTGTTCTAAAACCTCTTCCAAAACAAAAGGCATCATCGCAGTCAGATTTTAACCTGGCGGGGGCCACGGTTGAAAGGTTGCCTTTGCAGTGAGGCAATATTGCTTGCCACAACTGACAGACAAGATATAATGAAAATGAACTGATTCATTCAAGGAATAAATGTGCAATGGTGGCAAATCCCTGAAAAGATCACTATGTAGTGGTTCCATCTAAGTACAATATTTTGTTTGTTGTTTACATGTATTATGTTGCGGTTTTATACATTTATATAATATAATGGGGGCGGCGGTGGCTCAGGGGTAGAGTGGCTGGATGGTAACCGCAAGGTTGCCAGTTCGATCCCGGGCTCCCCCAGAGTTAGCATCGAAGTGTCCTTGAGAAAGACACTAAACCCCTAATTGCTCCTGATGTGCTGGTTGGTGCCTTGCATGGTTTCCGCTGCCATCAGTGTATGAATGTGTGTGTGAATGGGTGAATGTAATGCACAATCTATGTAAAGCGCCTTGGATAAAGGCGCTATATAAATGCACCATTTACCATTTTATAATAATATTCCTAGAGGGCCAAACTAATCTAGCAGGAAAATGATGTCATCCACATTTGTGTACTGAAAGCATTTGCGCACGCACGCACGCACACGCACGCACGCACGCACGCACGCACGCACTCGCGTGTACGCACTCGCGTGTACGCATGTGCATGCAGCATGTGAGAACCCCATTAAGTTGTTGATAACCATTTTACGGGGTGAGGCATGAGGGAATATCCTGTAGAGTAAATAAAAATCAACTGACTACAAAAATGTGATTCTGAGGAGGAGCAGGGGAATTATCTGCTAATGAGATTTGGGAGATGAAAAGGGGAGAGCATGTGAAAGAAGAATCACGTGAATGGTCAATATGAGACCTTAGATAGGCACGCCCCAGGTGGACTACTTTCCTTGGGCCCAGTTGACACTGCGAAGCCAATGGGAAAACATTCACCTCTGCTTTAACCTTAACCTTAGTGACTTAACCACACATTTATTTGAAAATAGTAAGATCTAAAATCTGACAAATGTTCTATTTACAATGGTGCCTTTAAGTATATGCCCAATGCCAATGTTAAAGCGGTACAAAAACTAAACTATTGCAGCAACAATGACACTATGAATAAGGGTCCTTTTGTATTAAAACAAATTATACTAAACCTCTGACTAAACCAGCTGCTATAGATTAAGGGAATGCAATGTGTTGTGGGACTGATGAAAGAACTGACTCATAAAGCGTTTTTCCTCTCTCTCACAGCCTAGCCAGATTGTCTCATCCGAGTTGAAAACTGAATAATCAAGTTCACTAAAGAGAGAGATTCTTTGCATTCCTCCCTCCCTCTGACCCAAGGCCAGTTTTATAGACCTGTTAGTGGAAATGAGCATTCGAGAGACAGAAGGAAGTGACCACCCAATTTCCTGTCTGAGGAACAGGTCAGCTAATAAAAGAAGGGACTAAATTAGGGAGCGTAGCTTACGAGGAAAAGCTAACAAACTAGATGCTGACTTCACTGGGTAATGTGGTTGCTGGTTGGCGTGATGCTAATGGTGATCGTGCTAAATAAGAGAGAGCACTGTCGGCAGGTATAGTGTATTAGGCTATTAGCCATGGATGACTCGGGCAATGGGTCAAATGGTGTATCACATTATCCTTGGCCTTGCAGGGAATCTCTAATGCAGTGGTTTTGTGCCCATATTGCACACCAATGGGCAAGACAAAATCTCAAAGCAATCCTGTATTCATAGTGAAAATAGTCTACAAGCTCACAACATGTCGTATCATGTGAACTTGTAGATCTGCTATTTATTTAAATTTGTAATATTTTAATGTTTGATTGAATATCGTGAGCACAGTGTATTTACTAATTACTATGAAAACCTGCAAAACCTGTCACTCCGTCAGTCACGCCTCCATATGGCCGTCAGTCCATGACACCTCGTGACACGCTCGTGACACGCCACGCCACCATATATGGCCATCAGTCTCTCACGCCTCCATATACATTATGGCCGTCTCCATATATGAAGATCGCGACTCTGACCTCATCAAACCCTGGATAGCCATACATGAGGACTGGATCATCACCTAGATCTACATATACGGAGCCGGCCAGCAACTCTACATTTGACATCAAACCCTTAGATCTCTATATGGAGCTGACCTGTCATATGCCATATGTTGATCCATCCCCACCCGTCCTTCCTCTTCGATGTCTCCCTTTTGACTGATACCTGTCCATTCAAACTCTAGACGGGCCCAAAGTTATTAGCGAAGCCGCGCCGACAGGTCTGAAAATTAAAGCCCGGATCTACCTGGGCCGTCATCAAACCTTGTGCACTCAAGACACTGCCCCCGCTGCCACCCTTAGATCTCCATATATGGAGCTGACCTGTTCTGACATTCCATATGTTGATCTGACCTCATCAAACCCTGTACACTCAAGACACGCTCCATATATGGCCAGACCTCATCAAACCCTGTACACTCAAGACACTGCCCCCGCTGCCACCCTTAGATCTCCATATATGGAGCTGACCCTATTTTGACATTTCATATGTTGATCTGACCTCATCAAACCCTGTACACTCAAGACACGCTCCACAAATGGCAAGTACAGAATTCATTCCATATGTTGATCTGACCCCCATGCCAAAGCGCCAGCGCTCGCCCAGCAGTCTGCCGTCACCCAGGTGGATGCATGCCTTCAGGGAGTCTTACTGGTATAGTTATAGAACAAACCATCAACAAAACTAAGGAGCTGATCATGGACTACAGGAGGCAGAGACCAGTAAACCCTGTGGACGACCCAGTGCACTGGAGGTGAGCTTAATCCCTCCCCCTAGAGGGAATATACAAGAAGGGTTGTGTAGTCAAAGTTGAGTGAATGCACCAGGACACTCACTACCACAGTCCTGCACGATCAGTCAAAGTATTTTAAAAACCATACCACCAGATAACAGTTTCCTCCTGGCTAGTGGCTACCATCAGACTGTTGAACAAGCACGGAGCCTCGCTTTTTGCCAGGCTGTTCTGATGACACAGGATTTACTTTTTGTATGTATATAAGACTGCAGGTGTGCTCCGCTACACTGGCACTGGCACGGTCATTTATCGTCGGAACTGTTTAACTGTCTATATCTGCTATTTACTGTTACTATATCTGCTGCTATTGTAACTGCCTCATTCAATTACCATTTAATTTAATCATGCCACCTTATGTCATATATTCTTTCTCTATTCATATTAGGAATATTTGACATATCTGACTTGTTATCCTTGTTTTCTTTCCATCTTGTTTTTCCTGTGCTGAAAACGGCTAATGAAAATCTGTGATGTGACAATAAACTTGAAATTGTAGTAAGTATACACTGCCATCATATTAATGTGTGGTTATCACATAATCCCAAAACACACATGGACTTGTGTCACAGCACACCAGTGTGGCTTGGCATCACCATTTTGGGAATGGGATGCAAAAACATCAATGCTATCCATCTTCTCTCAGGAATAGCACTAGCAGTACTGTTCTCTGAATGTTTCTCATGAATACTCATAGGGTGAGAAACCTCACCCCCCCCCCCCCCCCCCCCACACACCCCCCATGACATCAGCAAAATGGCCACCTTGTGAATTATGGTCAATATGCTAGACAGTTTAAATTAAACACTGCCTGGGGCCAAGGGGCCTAAACCTAAACCTGGCTTATACAACCAAGTACATGAGTGTCACTGGTAAAATGTCAGTGCAGACAAGCTGAGAATAAATAGATGTGTTGTAGTCCAACGTTCCGCCCCTTTTCAGCCTAAGAACAGTAAGAACACACAACACTCCATGGCTAAAGTCTCTGCTCTGCCAAGAAATTCCCGCCATTATTGCAAAACACAATGCACCATTGTCTGGGAAAACTCTGCAACAGCCTGAAAGAGACAACGCAACCCATTCTGATCATCAATGATCCTCGATCTGTACTGTATGATGAGAGTGTCTGGATCAACAAAGAAAATCTCTCCGGGGGGGATCCACATAGATTACCATTTGGCTAATCTTAATCAATCCAAAAAAGCTGTCACTATGCTAATTTTACAACGCAAATCAGCAGGGTTCATCCACCAGGGAGCATGAAGGTGCGCACACACACGTGGCAATCCAGCCAGTGGCTTTCCAAGGTATCTTGTAAGAGAAAGTGTGCGCCAGACAGAGGGACGGGCCGACTCAAATAGTGGAGCTACAAACTAGAAATACTCTCAGATGCGAATGTTAGACCCATGGCACACGTAGGCTACTATGTATAGGCATGAGGCTCAACTTCAACCTTGTGCTGTTCCCTTGCCTTGAATGAACGCTGACCGACCGTTGAACCATTAGTATGATCAATATTGGATTATAGTTGTGACAAACGCTTGTGATTACAACACATCTGCTCTGGTGAGCACAGGTGCAATCAATCTAACTTTGTTTTATTGAGATAGGGTTACAGCTGGTCAATACATTCTTCACTCCAGATTGATGGATGATATTCTATCACCGTAGTATAGCAGGTGTTTAACTCACTGGCAGTTAGTGTGACTTGTGGAATAGAATTCTATTCTAATTAATAAATAAAGTAAGATTAGCCTACTGGGTTAGTTTACTTATCTTACTGCTCCCCCACAGGGATCAATACAAGTCTGTCTGCCTGTCTGTCTATTTAGTTTGAGCATCAGTGTTCTGCCCTGTCTGATTATTAGCCTATCAAGAATATAATTCGAACACCCTCCAACAATATGATCGGTGGTTGTTGTTTTAGGTTGTTATGTTGATGAGATTTAATTGGAAAATATCTACAGTTATTTAAATATTTCAACAAAATATTCAAGATATGTCAAGAAATTATATAAGTTACAGTGTCTAAGTGTATTGTTATAAGGGGGTCAGTTTCTTCAGTGAAAATGGTTAGGCATTATGACAGACAGAATGTTCTCATCCCCCAACAAATCTAAGTTTGGGTCAAGGGATAATGGTGAAGAATCTGTGAATAACCACACACATAGGGTGGAGTTGGGAAATTGACAACTGTCTGACTGACAGGTCTAGGACCGGCATGGATCAGGACTGAACTCTAACCTACGTGAGAGCGGGTATGCTTCCATTCTACAACTTTCACCGTGACACTAACCTTGACACAAACGGATATCAAGGATACAGACACATTGGGAGTGGCCGGCCACAGCATCAAAAACGGAACTTCCACCAGAGTCACACATCAAGGTTACCTTTCTTCAGCTATAACTGGAGTACCTCAGTTAATGTACAACTTGTGGTCTTGTGGAATAGCTTGCCAGGAGGAGAGTTTCTATAAATCTGATCTATTCAGGGATTTATGGTTGGATAGAGGCAGCCTTTACGGGATGTGAATTCTACAGAGACCTATTGTTCTGAATGTGAACCCTCCCTCACATATCTGTAGAATGTCATAGGCCCCTTCCTGATTCCCTACACTCCCCACTTCAATCTGCTACTACTCCTCCTTTCATACACGCATTTCCCACTGCCTCAGGATGTGTGCTGGTACAATCTATCGTGACCTCACCGTAATGTGATAGTCGAGTTTTAACAAATAGCATGTTGACATTGTCAAAGAAATTGTCTAAACAATATGTTTGGACTTTAACCAAGTGATAAAAATGACTACAATCATCTAGATTCAAATTGTGATTGATTGATTGATTGATTGATTGACAGTTTGCAGAATGGGTACATTTCACATGAAAGCACAATTCAATACAAAGACTCTTACTGTGGACGACACACTGATATTACACTTGTTTACAACAGGTTTCAATTCATCAGAACATTTAGAGACGTACAAATATACACTACTTCTATATAAAAAAAACAGGAAATCATGTAAGGAGGTAAAAAGGGAAAAGAAACATATACGGTAAGGGGGAAAGGGGGTGGGGGGGGTTCAGATTTTACGAGTTCCAGTTTCGAATTGCAGCCATCCGTAGGTGCCCTTTGAGAGCGGTTTTGAAGGAGTCAAGGGGATGTCTTAATGACTGTTGGTAGGGCGTTCCACATTGTGGTGGCATAGGAGCAAAATCAATTTGTCGCTTATTTGTGCCGAATCTGGGTTGCACATGGTTTGTTGAACTCCCTCTGGTGTTGTGGGTGTGAACTTCGTTGACATTAAGGAAGTATTTAGACAGGTACATGGGTATCTTGGTGGTGTAGCGAATCTTGTGGACCAGGGTTGATGACTGTACTCTGTCATCAACCCTGAGCCATTCCAGCCAGTCAAAATGCGCAGGGGTTTGCTGGGTTCGGGGAGTGAGGCCAAGTAGTAGCCTGACCAGTTTGTTTTGGGAAGTCTGGAGCCTTGTTTTAAGGGCCTTTTAGGTGCTGTGGTACCAAGAGGTGTAATACCTCTAAATTCGATACGTAATGTATCAACACGTATGGAACACAGCATCAGGTTCAACTGAGATTCATCAGATCAAGCCGATAATTGTTCCGTCCACATGATTAATACACAACAGTCCAATATGTTTAAAAATCCTATCTACAGACAATACGGGCAGACAAAGAACTGAGCACCACCAAGAAATTCCCTTGGGTCAGGAGTCACAGTTCAGGGGTCGTCAATGTGCCAGTGGTTTTGTAGATCAAAGTCAGAGGTGGGAGATTGGAGAGACGCCACATTGAGCCACCCGCCACCCCTGCCCAGCATGCCCACATTGCCCAGGGTGTGACACCTCGGCTTTAGCCTATCAAAGTACACTCCTCGGGGCATGCTGGTGAAACGGCAGGGGCCCAGCACACTCAGGAAGTAGCTTCCTTCCTGCCCAGCCCACTTTTACCCAAGCGGCTCCATGTAGTCCACTAAAGCTCTGCCTAACCCAATGGCAGGGTTATTTGGATCCCCATTAGTGGCTGCTGCCAACAGTAGCTCGAACTCAGAATATCGGTTTTATTGTTGAATTATTATTGCTGAGTTGCAAAGACAAGACACAATACAACGATAACAACTACTATAAGAAATCATATTTTACACCAAAAAGAAGATTTATTTTCTTACTTTAGGTTTGAATTAAACTAATAAGTGTTACTTGTTTCAAAGGCAGCAGTCAGAAAACACAGCAGGTCGCAAGTATAGTAGTACATTATATTTGTATTGTATCGTCTTATAGATCTTGTTAAGTGCAGTATTACGGATGAATTGAGTATAATGGACCAAAATGGAAACAAACCCCTGGGGCATTTTGTGTTATGCCTTTAGCATAACATTTGACTGTACTACCTGTACTGTTAATAAGCATGTTAATAAAGTAATCAATCAATCAATCAATCAGCCATCAATCAATCGAAGCCTTCATTCATATCTATAGCCTACTCTGCAGCCAATCCTTACTTACTCAAGGTCATTCGTCAGTAAATTTACCCTGCAGACAGAGAGACCCCCCACCCACACACACACACACAGTTAACAGAAATTCCAGGCATTTCTGGCGCCGGGGATACGATTAGAGGGACAGCATCTCTGGAGCCACAGCTGGACAGGGTCAAAACAGAGCAGAGCACAGCACAGGAGAGGTTGTTTAAATGAACACCACACTCAACCCATGTGTCTATGCACATACTGTATGTACAGTACTAGAATTTCGCGGGCCTTTGGCCCGCTCATCCCAGAGTTGCGTTGCCCCGCGTTGCGATACAGAAGTCCACAGATACAGAAGTCCACAGTGACACACGTTTTATGCAGCTGTTTTGTGTTGCAGCGCGTGCGTGCGCGCGCGCGTGTAGTGTTGTTGTTCTTATCCATATATGCGCCTGGGTTCGTCCCGTTTGTTCCAGGCCAGGTGTCGACGCAGTCGTTTGCGCAATTTTCGTGTTTGCATTATTTTAACTGTGTAGGCATACCATATTCTGAATTACCAAAAAGAGGACACATGCACGCGTGCATGTGGATGTGCACATGCGCGTGCATGTGCATGTGTCGTGCGTGGGCGGTTCTGTTAAATTCAGATGTCAAAATAATCGATAGCCTAACAATAAATTGATCAAATATGCTCTATATTAGTTATGTATTTATTTAAAGCAGTGGCTCTCAAAGGTGTGATCCAGGGACCCTCATGGTTCCTTGAGGGGGTTCCAAATGGACCCATTATAGGTCTGTAAGTCTGAGAGTGTACAAATGGAACCAAGTGGACCCTACAGGTCTGTAACTCTGAGAGTGTACAAATGGAACCAAATGGACTGTTTTATAACTTTTAACTGTGATACTGTACAAATGGAATCAAATGGGACTCTTATGGGTCCATTTGGTTTTACTCTCAGAGTTATGGGGGTCCTTGAAATTAAAAAGGTTGAGAACCTGTATGCAATGGCTTATGTCTTGTAAAAAGAGAGACCAGCCTATTCTCCAAACCATCATATCTTATGCTTTGCTAGGTTGTACAAAATAATATTGGGTCAATATAATTTGCAGGACTCACCGCGCGCACAGCTGCCTTGTCTGTGTTGACATGACATGGGCTTGCAGGACAGAACTTTTATTTGTGACAGACACATAGTTCCTTTGCAGACAATACAATCTGCTTGTCATTGGTCAGTCACAAAGCTAAGAAAACAATGTGAGAAAAAAATGTAAGGACTGGAAAGCTGTGTCTTTCTCTATCTCTCTCCCTTTCTCTCTGTCTCCCTCCCTCGCTGGGGTGAAGACGTGTGTGCTCTCTCTCTCTCTCGCTCTCTTCTCTCTCCTCCCTCTCTGGGGTGTGTGGGGGGGGGGGGATTAGTTGCGCTGCCTTCGACAGTGCTATACTTCTCCAGCAGCGGTGCAGAACCGAGAGAGTGACACATTCTTTTGGATGTAAACTGCGCAACTTTTAGCTTTAAAGATCGGATTGTGTAGTCGCACCGGTGCTACAAAGTGAATGTTACAACTCGCACGGTGATATTTTAAGGCGCAAATGCGAGTACCTAGTCGCACTGTCGAGCCCTGTGTAGTGTAGTGCCATTTTCGCTGCATCGCGAGGCGATCCGAAATCCCCCCCCGCGCACGCACGCACGCACGCACACACACACACTGTACGTAGCTGTTTGTTGTTGCAGCGCGCGCGGCGCGTGTGCGTGTAGTGTTGGTGTTGTTGTTCGTATCCATATATGCGCCTCGGTTTGTCCCGCTTGTACCACGCCAGGTGTCGACGCGGTCGTGTTTGCATTATTGTAACTGTCCAAGTTAGAATCAGTGTGTGCGGTGTGTAGTTCTTCTTCTTCTACGTTGTTTTGGTATGTGTGTGTGTGGGTCACGTGGTGGGCTTTGAGCAAATGGGAGAGGGAATGTAGTGTTGCCAGGTCCGCGTATTGTAAGCGAGTGGTAGTGTGTGTAAGTAGCGTGTTGAATGGCATTTTTCCTGTGCTTGTTTTCATAGACGTGGCAACAAATTAGGCGGGGGTGTCGGTGCTTGTGGCGTGTTTGTGTTTATTATTGATATTGATATTGTTTGTGAGTGTGGACGGGAGCCGGCTTTAGTGGCAGTGCAATGACAATTTTTACGCGGGTGGTGTTGAGTGTTGAGTGTGGGCGTGCGGCGCGACATGAGGAGATAGCCGTGGATCGACGCGGAGGGTAAGTCTGTGACGTCTTAGTGTGTTGTTGCAGTGTGTGTTGCTCCTGCTTCGGCTGCGGCACCCAGCGTGTCAGTGACATAGTAGCTGGTGACTTTGGGTATTGGGTTGCGTACATGTTTTCAATTGTATAATAGATGCACACACAAGTAAAAATAAGAAAAAGGCCGCACACTCGTAGCCACGATGCTGTATATTAATTGACAAGAATCCAACGTTTCGACCTAGGAGGTCTTCTTCAGGGAATGACACACACACACACACACACACACACACACACACACACACACACACACACACACACACACACACACACACACACACACACACACACACACACACACACACACACACACACACACACACACCACACACACACACACACACACGTTTTGAATTCATAGATAACGATATGCAATGTTGTCAGAAGGCACTGAAACATGAAGCCGGTATGACACACTTTATTAGGGTGTCATATGGGCATAGCGGTCAGATCTGTGGCGGTATCTCTGTATCTGTCAGTCCATTTTTTGTGCCCATATATGGAGCTCACTTATTTGTTATATGATGCCATGACGATGACACATTGAGGTTAGGCAGCACACTCCTCATTTTGGCAGCATTTGAAAGTCATGGTGCCATGAGTGTGTCGACAGAAGTCCGCCTGCCCACCCGTTCGCCGGCCCGTCCTCCCTTAATGGATAGATAACAGCACAGAAGACGTAATGCTTGTACTACTCATGTACTTGTGTAATGTTGTTAGAAGGTACTCAAACATGAATGGCATGGCACCCTTGATTTGGGTGTCACGCTAGGCATGACACTAGGCATGTATCGATATTGATATAAGATGTATCAAGCTTTTTTCACAATTTTTATTTAACTACATTGCAAAAGTAGCATTTTTTTTCACGTAAAATTACTTCTATGCAACAACTGTAAACATGCTTTCTTGTTTACAACCTAGCTCGAGTTAACATGTAAGAAAAAGCTTTCTTTGATGGCATCTTAGGATAGATGTAGACCTATTTGACAGTGCAGAAACATAATTGCCTTCGTTGATGTATTAATGAGCATCAACGACCATGACCTGGGCACAGTCACAGACACACACAGCTCCCCTCTGCAGTGCTCGTCTAGTCTACTCCACTGCTGAAAGTGACTCATCTCTCTCCAAAAGCACTTGAATATGATGGAATATGATTAAAGCTCACATTTCATATCACACACACCATAATTCACTAGCCCCCCTAACCCCCCCCCCTCATTTTTTTAATCTTCATTTTATTTTTTTGAGTGGTGTAAACCACTCCTACAACTGGCTTTGTTAGTTTACGTGTCTGTCCGTCTGTTCGTACCAAAAAATGAGCATGGTTGATGCTGATTGGTTGATGCTGATTTCATTACGTCAGACATTACGTCAGACCACAGCTGATCAGTCTATATAAGACCTTACACCACTCAGTTCACACGGGTGTGATTTATTATTAAATTGATTCATATCGTCTCATCGATTTAAATCAATATACAATATATCGTTAAATGCCTACATGACACCCTAATCACACTGCTTAGGAACTGTTGTTAACCACTCACCATAGTCCATGCCCACTAGTGAGTAGATGAAGCCGGTCCCGATGTTAGCACGAACATCCCTGATGGGCAGGGTGAATCCGGTAGGCACCCCCTTCTTGTCCGGCATGTGGGCAGCCACGGACAGGTGTGTCTTGGCCATGCAGATAGGCAGTTGGCCATAGCCCTGTGTGTTGTAGCACAACAGAAAACTTGTTTGTGAAGGAAAGAGAAAGAGAGAGAATGAATGTGAAAAACAAATGCTAATCAGCATGACTCATCCGTGCAGTGGCAGTGATCTCACCTATTGGTTGTAATCATCTATCTTGGCCTCTGTGGACAGCTCAATGTCATCAGCATCGTCCTGATCTTCTCCAATATGGGTATCTGGGAAAGGCATAGTCTATCAGATACAGCTTTATTCTTTATTAATTTGAATCCCCATTAGCTGCCACCAAAGTGCCAGCTACTCTTCCTGGGGTCCATTGTGAAAATTGTTTATGGGGATTATTGCACACCTAAAAAGGGACTGTTGATGTGATATACATTTTTTGTTGATGGTTATCATATTCTACAGAAACAAAGTACATATTGACATTGACAAAGTCCTGTTCCTCTCTGTGCCCTACAGGGGACTTAAAGTATATCTTATCTTACTTTAGCCCCCAAGTAGTATATTATCTTTATTGGTGTTCCTACGATCCCCCGTGATACATTTCATGGCAATCTGGCATAATCAGTCTCATATCATATTTTCTATAGTCATTTTTCTTGTCATAAATACAGTGAACAAGGACAATGTCACAGCCAACAAGGGTAATGTCTAAAACCATTAATAAAATGCTGCAGTTTCCACATTTGTAGATTTTATCCCAGTAGTGACTTAACTGGGGTAAACCTTTCAACACAATTTCAGGGGCATTTCCGAGAGACAGAAAACTACCCAGTACCCAGATTTAGGGCTGCTGGCTGCACATGGAATTAGCCCTACAACAGATAGTTACGGATAGGAACCTAGCCGCAAGCAACTTAGATGCTATCTGACATCTGCAGTTGCAATACCAACCCTTCACCACAGCCCATTCATTGAAACCGAAAAGTATCTGATTGTATTAAACAACTTTACACTCACCAACATTGCAGCGATGGGGACTCCGACATCGCATTAGTCCGACTATGTGGCTTCGCGTGCGGTTAGGGTTAGTGGTGGAAAGTAACTATAAGTACATTTACTTAAGTACTGTACTTAAGTACAATTTTGAGGTATTTGTACTTTACTTGAGTATACTCTTAGTTAGTAATGCGCGAGTCGGACAAACGGAATAATGAGCCGTCCATATGTTGCTGCAATGTTGGTTAGTTTATCAGATAGTACTTTTCGGTTTCAATTAATGGGCTGTCAAGGGTTGGTATTGCAACTCTATGCCAGATATTATTGTAGCATTTAAGTTGCTTGCTGCTAATAGAAACCATGATAGCATCCCTTTATTACAGATTGTTAACACACATTTTTCAAAACAATAGTGGCTTTATCAAAACCGCACACACAATGACAAAACTGAAAATCTCACACACAAAATGCTAAACCCTGACACTCCTTTTGCAAGATGACTCTTTGCCATCAAATCTCTTAACTGTTCCCAAAATGGAACTTGTGTTTTCATTTGTTACACACAGCCATGTTTTCGAATGACACACACATACACATACCTTTCATTGAGTACACACAACTAAGCATTTGCTGCACACTACCAAGCATACTGAAGTGCAAAATTGAAAAGACAATCATATAAATAGAACACACCATATGAATGACAATGACTCTGGAGAATGATCCATTTTCCCATTTAGGCCTACTTTTTTCAAACATGAAACAGCACACAAATATGCAGTCAAAAAAAAGTAATATTTATTTTCTTTTTTATAGATGACTGTAACCCTGCTTTCACAAAACAAGATTTAGACATCATGCCTCCGGTTCCTATCTGGCCAGAGGGCCTCATCCACAGTAGCCTGGTTAATAAACCAGACCGAATCAGCCGTTGGCAAAAAAAAGTTGCCTACCAGCGGATTACGGTCTGGCGAGGCTCATTAGCACGCCTCTTTCCTACAACCGAGAACAGGTCGGACCAATCGGGACACGGTATGCAATATGGGCGGGCTTTGGTACAGTGACGTTCAATGCTTGAGACCTTTGACTGACAGTAGCTCTGACCAATTGCGTCAAAGAGAAAATGTGCCCCGGGAAATGAAATCCAAGTGGAGCCAGCCCAGACTGATATACCGCGACAGTGTTGTGTGATATTAGTCTGGTTTATTAGCCAGGCTACATCCACAGCACAGGCGATGTTCTCCCTGTCCAAGAAGCGTTGGTAGAAACGCCTTGAGTGGCGCATGAAGCCCTAACAGGCCTCAACACTCACGTCGCCACAAGCCTCCTCCATGGCCTGGAGCAATGTGACCCGCTCTGTGGGTTCCGTTCATATACCTTCCACCTCCAAGCTGAAAAGAACTCCTCAATAGGATTCAGGAAAGGAGAATAAGGTGGAAGGTATAGAAAGGAAAAATGTGGGTGGTCCATCGCATGGATGCACTTGGGACGTATCCTCAGCGATGTATCCCAAGGTCATCAGGGTTTCGGGTCTCGCAACATCATACCCCTCACTCAGGTGACCCAGCCGGGGCGATCAAGTCCCGACTTACGTCCCAGTAGCTACCCTCGAGGCGAGCTACCCTCCTTGTAGGAGATTTACACCTCTTCAAAATGGCCAAATGGAATCATGTCATTACATTAAAAGGTTTCTCTCACTTAAATCTGACAAGACAAATGTGTTAAGGGACTGTGAATCATAAACAAACAGATGTAAAACACATACCAGCTTTTAATTCATTAGTATATCTGACTTAGGCTGGTGGAAAACAAAATCTAGTCAAATGGCTTCAACTTCAACTTAAGCATCAGTCAAGCAAAAGATTTAATAGAGTTTACTACTCACTGAGACATTCACTTTTAAGGACTCTCCTCCAGGCTAAAAACAGCGTGCAGGATCAGTTAATCAAAGTCACAACATCCCAAACTCACTAACTCAAACCAGCTGATGTTTTTTTCCCCCCCACACCCTCAGAATTGGGTCCTCCTGAATATTTAGGTATCCCCAGAGTTGCCAGCCCCAATACTCCCTATGCCATTTAACAGAAGACTCGACAGAAACCACTGCTATGATGTTAGTCAGCTATGATGTCAGAATTGTGACATTAGACATGTCCATATTTGGAGCATATGCAGACACTGAACTTTGAAGATATTTTTTCCAGTGTAATTTACCCGCACCCATCTGAGATTAGGTTTGTTTTCCTGACCTGAAGCCCTGCGGGAGCACTTCACTATAATAAAAGGCACATTGGCACAAGTATTACAACGTGTAAAAAAATCAATAACACCTATTAACACACCAGAGTTTGTCAAAATAAAGGTGCTGAAGTGCCAAGCAGATGGGCAGATTTTACTCTGAAAAGCCCTGCCTTCCATTACCCCCCAATGTATGAATGAATGAACCATTGTAAAGCGCTTTGAGCACTTGGAAAAGCGCTATAAAAATGCAATTCATTCATTACATTACATCACAACCGGGAGGTATAACCTTCCATTACTAGCTCGCGCTGTCAAGTCTCATCACTCTTTAGAAGCGTTTACATTCCAAACGAGATGCTTGGGTAAGTCAGAAATGAGGACAGAACATTGCCGTTCTGATCAAAACCATGGACAGCGATGTAGATTCAGCGATAATAGACAGTTTTGTCAGCCCGTAAACAAGGAAGTGAATGATGTACGCATGTGCAAAACATGTCCAGGAGCTGTGTGAAAACTAAAAGCTGTCAAAAAATGGATTACAGCGATCTCGTTTTATATCATTAAAAAGGACCTAAAGACGCCTATACACGTCCTTAGCACCCCACCTTTTGTCCTTAGCACAAAAGGTGTTAAAAGGCTTTGATGGTTGCCTTGGTTACTCATTATGTTTGAGTACATGCCAGGTTGTTATGGTTACCAGTGTTGAAAGTCTCAGAGGAAGTCTCCCATCATGGGTTCCATATTTGGACATGGCTGACATGTAACTCTATATTTGGGTATGGATGACTCATCATATGACGGGCGTAAACCAGCCAAATAGTATAACGTGTTGCATTCTCAGTCAAACACTCAAACATTTCTTTCTATAACTATGGATATACTGTGTCCTAAATGGGAATAATTCCAAGTTAACATGGATAAAGTTATGTCTGAAAGGGGAGTTTCATAAAAGCTTTTCACTAAAGAACGATTGCGTTTTTGAAAAAGCATTTCAGAAACCATAATCCAAATGCATTTGTTTCCCTCACATGTTGGCTGACTGGTTTAAGACACTCAAAACATCGCCTTGGTGGTGGTAATCCAATAGAATTACAGTACTCGTAGTATAATGATCCAGTGTGCGGATACAGACTCTACTTTTCTATTTTTGTTCAAGCATCCAATGTAGTTTAAACTTAAAGGATTGGGAGATATAAGCAACTATCTCAAATAACTCTACATTTACAATTTGTTTTGTTTGTCTGCTAATGTTAAATTTGAATGATTTACTAATGGAAATAGTGGAGCTACCAAAACAGTTAAATAGCATCTGCTTTTATTTTCTAAATCTTCTAAATTCAGCACAGCTCACGCATGCATGAAGGCAGCGTGCAAGAACGTTTAGAATTTTGCCCAATCAGACCCCTGACACAGATTGAGTTTGACACCCCTGGACTGGCCCCTTCCTACAATTCTTAACCCCACATGAGCAGGAGCGTGGTCTGTGATTCCCCAGAAGATCCATTCTGGTCATTCCAAAGTCCAGAATGAACACAAATGACGACCGCCCCTAGACTTTGGAATGACCTACCAGGGGAGATCAGGCTAGCAAGTTCAGTGTTCTCTTAGGCCAGAGTTTCTCTAGATTAACAGTCTGCAGCCACTGACAGCATTTATTTGGACAGGGCGTTTAATACGTAAAATGGTGTCAGACATGTTTGGATGTATGGATCGTCAAGGCCAAAAAGTAATCTTTTGCCACTCAGTAGCGTTCCCGCATAACTTCCGGGTATGATGATGATGATGATGATGTCACGCGGATACCCTCTAGGGATAAATTCAATCATTCATAATTGCTTCATCCAAATCCAAATTAAACAATGTGAGGAGCAGTGGACGTTGGTCAAATGCTTTTGAATAACCTTATTAGGAAAGAACTAAGCAGAATTTAGATGAAATCGGCTAAAACTAGTGTTTAGTGTTTCATTAGTGTTTAGTGTTTCATTAGTGTTTAGTGTTTCATTAGTGTTTAGTGTTTCATTAGTGTTTAGTGTTGCATTAGTGTTTCATTAGTGTTTAGTGTTTCATTAGTGTTTAGTGTTTCATTAGTGTTTCATTAGTGTTTAGTGTTTAGTGTTTCATTAGTGTTTCATTAGTGTTTAGTGTTTCATTAGTGTTTAGTGTTTCATTAGTGTTGCATTAGTGTTTCATTAGTGTTTCATTTGTGTTTAGTGTTTCATTAGTGTTTCATTAGTGTTTAGTGTTTCATTAGTGTTTCATTAGTGTTTAGTGTTTCATTAGTGTTTCATTAGTGTTTCATTAGTTTTTAGTGTTTCATTAGTGTTTAGTGTTTTATTAGTGTTTCATTAGTGTTTAGTGTTTCATTAGTGTTTAGTGTTTCATTAGTGTTTAGTGTTTCATTAGTGTTTCATTAGTGTTTAGTGTTTCATTAGTGTTTAGTGTTTCATTAGTGTTTCATTTAAGCAATATTACACGAGAGGGTGTGGGTTAACGTGATTATTGCCACGACAGGGATGCGGTGAGGAACGAGACGAAGTCGAGTTCCGCAAGCATCACTGAAGTGGCAATAATCACGTTAACCCACACCCTCGAGTGTAATATTGCAATTATACAACAGTTGCCCTTAAAACTAAGAAAATCGCTGAAAGAATATATTTCTTTAATGACAGATGTAGTCACTACGACCACAAATGTCCCAAGAAACTAGCTAGCCTAGCCACCGAGTTTGCTAGCGCTCTGGGAGAACAGAGCAGCTGAATTCTTTGTTTTGATTAGGTGGTGAATGGTGCTGGTTTAACCCACGGCTAGAACCAATCAGATTGCTTCCTCGAAACGACCTGTGGTATAATAGTGTTTCATTAGTGTTTCATTAGTGTTTCATTAGTGTTTCATTCGTGTTCAGTGTTTCATTAGTGTTTAGTGTTTCATTAGTGTTTAGTGTTTCATTAGTGTTTCATTAGTGTTTAGTGTTTCATTATGTTTAGTGTTTCATTAGTGTTTCATTAGTGTTACAAATACAGGGTATAAACAATAACCCACTCCGTCCAACTCTGTTCTGTTGGCAGAGGTAAACTACAGTATTCTACATGAGCCAAAGATGTCAGGAACTTTGAAGATATTTTTTCCAGTTTAATCTACCCACACCCATCTGAGATTAGGTTTGTTTTCCTGACCTGAATGCACCCAAACTGCAGGCCCACGGGCCACGGGTCACAAGACAACACAGAGATCACTACTGTGGTTCTACAACCGCTCACTGTAGGCAATTCTATTACCAGTAATGTGCAAAAACGCAACAATGCACTGGTCTTTTCTACTCGAGTCAAGGAGTTGTATGTAGGTGTAACATAGAGCTTATGTTTCTAAACACCCTTAATTTAACCACCTTATATACTTAGTTAACCAGAGTCCGCCAGGGGTCTATAGAAGACCCCCACCCCTTTCTCCCACTACACCAAATCTGCTATAGAAGTGCTTTTTCCGACTTTTGCCAAATGTTTGCCCCCGAATTGAAGGCTACGGTTCATGACATGTGGTTAACTTTGTTCCATTTCCCTCAACTAACCAGAGCCATCCCAGCATGCTGCTCATTTAAATCAAATTCTCCCATTATACTGTAATGGTCTAACAAATATTCTGTCTGGGAAGATTAGATACAACATATCACCATCATTGTGGAAGTCCCCTTATGGAGGTCATCAGGTAATGTAGGTAGAATAGCTGAGTCATAGTAACGGATGCTGGCCACTGATTCTCTTCATCAAGGGAGATGAGACCCTCTAGTCCACTGTTTCCCAAACACTGGGTCGGGACCCATTTGTGGGCCGCGGACACATTTTTATATTTTTTGTTTCCTATATTTTGTTTTTAATTATTATTATTTCAAAAAAAGAAAAACGGTTTTTCATTAACTTAAAAAATAAATAAATTAATGTTTTCAGTAATTTCATAAAGAAATCAAAAAACAATCTAAGAAACAATCTACATCTACAGCTTGTAGGAACCATTCAAGTGTATAATTCATGTGACTATCTTTTTAAAGGTCTAAACACGCCTCAAAAGGTTCTATGTTAGATCTTAAATCACTATGTAATATCCAATCAACCGTTTTGGAAGAGCACAGATAACGTTGATCTCCCGCTATGAACTTGCCACTTGAGGTGACACAAGCTTAATGGCTTGGCCTCTTGACCACAACATTCTGACAGCACTCTGTATATTGCAGTGTGTGTTAATATCTGTCAACAGGTCCCGTACAATTAGCATCACAGGCCAGTGCTATTTGAAACTAATCATAAACCAAGAGGTTTACTATAGACAAACAAGCAAGCAGCTTAATCTGGCTATGACATACAGCAGCTAGCTTTGACAAACAGGCATGTTGTGCACATAATCTTCAAGCTTCAGATAAGCAGGGCAGTGATATACCATTATAATATGTATATTACTAACCGTTTCCGATGAGCAGCTTTGCATGGCTGCCTCTGCCATGAATTTGTGAACAAAATTAAATTACATATGGTTATATATGGTTATTGATTGATTGATTGATTGATTGATTGATTGATTGATGTAAACAGCACAGAGTACAGTCAAACACTTACTTAACACTTAGTCTAAAAGGATATCACCGAAAAATTGTTTCCATTCAGGTCAAGGGTATTAAATTCATAATCATGACAAGAAAAATAACAACAAAATTCAAATTTGGGGAAAAAAGGAACAGGTTCATAAAGAGGTGGGGGTGGTTACTTGACTAAGGGAGGAGCGATCATTTCTTCTCCCTTTGGCAGGCTGAAAGCTGGATTTTCAGGCCTGTTTTAAAGGATGCCAGTGATTTGCATTTTTTGAGGGAAGGAGTCAGGGAATTCCACACTAGAAGGATCTACCCATGTTTGTTTTTAAAGTTGGTGGTACCAGGTCGTTGTTCTTGCTCCCTCTAGTATTGTGGCTGTGGGTGTCGCTCACTATTTTGAGCTAGTTAGTCAGGTATGCGGGTACTTTTGAGGGCATAGAGGGCAAAGCTGCATTTACAATTTTAAATGTCAATCCCAATTGCTTCACTCTGTCTTCTACCCGGATCCAAACTACGGTAGACTATCAAAATGGGTTGCAAAAAGATGGGTCATGGGCCCCAGGTCGAGAAGTAGTCAAATTAGTTTGTTTTGGGAAGTTTGGAGCTTAGTTTTAATAGTGACATTGAGATGTTGGAGAACCAAGAGGTGTAAGCATAGACAGTCAACGGAGGGCTGAATTAGGGCTCCAACTAGAGTCCTGGGAGCACTTTTGTTAACAAAAGATCACCAATTTGTTGGTGATCAAAAAACCTGTCACCTGTCAAGCTGACAGGTGAAAGCCATGCTTTCACCTGTCAGCTTGTTGTCAAGAATACGGCCCAAATATGTAATCTATTTTTTGCTGGAGATTACTATGTCATTAACTTTCACCTTTATACAATAACAGTATAAATTCGTATAATATACCTGTATAGTATATTAATAATAATATAATATACTAATAGAACAACTGTATTGAGCATCTTTTTGTCAAATGACACATACATGCGATGAGGCCATAGCACAACCCATAGTGACTGGGTGGTCTGCCCACCCATTAGCCAATTTTAGTCCCATTACATATTTAACCACATCCTACTCCATATATCTTGATCACTGGGGCCAGAAATAGCCACATGCCTCACCATAATGCATTATGAAATGACTGTGCTCTCACCTCTAGAGGAACTGGAAGTTAGTGTGTATGCTGCTGGTCTCCTTCACAGCTTGCGCCAGCTTCACTGAATCGCGTCCACCCATGCAGGCCAGCGCCCAGTGGTGGCATGGCACAGTATTAGAAGCCCAAGACTTTTGGCTATCTGACACACAAGGTCAATCTCTGCCTGGGTGTCTGTCCTGTGGAGTCAACACGGCAACTGTTATATTCGGAGGTGGCAGGTTGATAAGCCAGTTGACATGAAGCTGCTATTTGGATTAGCGCAGTGTTTCTCAAACTATGGGTTGGGACCAATTTTTGGGGACATGAGTAAAAAACATTTGTATTTCCTACAACAATTCTTTTCATTATTATATTACAAAGGAGTTTTGAAATATAAAATGTATATAATTATATATAAAATGTCTTTATAATATTTTTAACCCTTTTCCCCCGATTTTAGTTATGCCAATAAATTCCTCCCCACACACATTTCTGGGTTGTCACTGCTGTAGTACCCTACTACATCAGTGTCAACACCCTACTGGCTCACCTGCTTGAGTGAGGTTTACGATTGAAAGAAATCGATTCTCATTCAAAAAATCGATTCTCATTAAAAAAAATGTTCCCAATCAGTTTTATCTCAATTATTTCTGTCATATTGTTCTGGACTTTAACAACCAAGTCTAGCCCTGTAAAAATTATATAATACCAGAGAGGGTCATGTAAAAAGTCTTGGCTTTGATGGTATCTTACATTAGGTGTAATTCTAACACAATTCTAACACATTCTAACACAACATCATTGCCTTGATACAAGTAATACGGTGTGTCAACGAGGGTCAAGTGACTGGAGTCACTTGAATATGACTGAACTGAAGACATGATGTTTACTGAGATTATGGTAAGCTTACATTTCATATCACAAACACCAAATAGTGAAAACACGTGTAACTGTAAAACAGTTGAAAATCGATTTTTGGTAATTATGAATCTATTTTGAATCGTTTATAATGAGAATCAAATTAAAACAAAATTGACACTCCGGCCCCAGCCTGTAGGAATGCGTGCAATGACAAATATTCCATTCCCCGCCTGGCTTCCCTCCCCAATCTCTCTGCAAGTTATTACTAATTTTGGCATCTTACTTGAACACGTTGAGGAACACCAAACAGATGCGCTTCTTCAGTTTGCTATGGGATCCACCGGCCACGAGGTTCAGGTTCTGGATGAGAGAAACACACAGTAGAAACATGCAAGTCACCACAGATGGAAGTTCAATAGTGCACGACTACTACTGTATTTAATATGAAACTCAGACGGTATGAATCATCTCATCACCATGCAGCTTCCCAAGAAGGATATTACCCATAATAATGTTGCATGTTGGACTCAGTATGTGTTTGTGTGAGTGTGCAGCTAGACAGAGAGAGAATCAGAAGTAGTCCAAGAAGGTTGCAATTGGGTTAAAGTCAGGTGTTTTTTTTTAGAGCATCTAAGTGCCTGTGTTCCCATCTTCTATGATAGATGCAACCCAGAGCAAATAAAGAAATAATCATTTGAAAGATGCAGAGTCTGACATTAATAATACCACCAAAGTCTGGGGAGTTTGCATGTTTTCCCTATGTCCTCTAGGGTAGGTGCCTCCTCCTGGCCAGCCGTGGCACCTGATGGAGGGGAAGAGAACTGGTTGGAATAACGTGTTCCTTCCACACACTACGTCCAATCGAGGAAACTCCCCCCCGTCAGGTATAAAGAAGCGGCTTGGACTCCTCATGCATAGAAGGGAGCATGAGGTCAGTCTGTTGCTCACCCCAGGTTGGCAGAGGGAGTGTATAGCACCCAGGATTAGATTAGATAAGATAATTGACACTTGGTGAAAAAAATGGGTTGCAAAAATTGTGTTATAAAACATTTAAAGGAAAAATAAATAAATAAATAACACCACCACCACACTGACCACAGACAATCTCCATCATGGCTCAACCGTACTGTATCTACTCAAGCCCCTGATTATGAAGTCTAGGAAGTAAAAAATATCATGCCTTTGAAATACAGCAGCTAGTTTGTATAGGTACACTGGTAGCTATCCTACTATAAATGCGCCACGTCTCTGCGTGCGTGTGTGTGTGCATGTACGGTTGTAATGCACGTAACTCGAGAACCGTTTGACCCACCAACTTCACATTCGACACACACGTTCCACACCCCCACAGGGAGTGCAGTGCCAGGTATCGAGTCGGTCGGACCCACGGTTCTCCAGAACCATCACAAAAGGCTCTGGTCAGGCTCTGCCAGTGGGCCTAATGAGGCCAACTCCTTTCACCGGGGCCAGGCTCTGCCAGTGGGCCTAATGAGGCCAACTCCTTTCACCTGTGCAATTTCCAGCCTCTGCCTCAGCCAATTGAGGCTCAACCAATCAGGCTCTGCCAGTGGGCCCAATTGATTGCCAAGTACACTTTTCAGTTTGCAGTCTTCACACACAGATCTCCATGTGGGACACCGGCTGACAGTTAAAACGTGTGCTATGGCAACGTATATCATATCATTAGGTTCCCAAGTTGCATCGTTCCCAAGTAGGCCGGTGGCCGACTGCGACGGGCACATACAGGTCTAGTCCTACTATAAATGCGCCACGTCTCTGCGTGCGTGTGTGTGTGTGTGCGTGAACGGTTGTAATGCACGTAACTCGAGAACCGTTTGACCCACCGACTTCACATTCGACACACACGTTCCACACCCCCACAGGGAGTGCAGTGCCAGGTATCGAGTCGGTCGGACCCACGGTTCTCCAGAACCACCACAAAAGGCTCTGGTCAGGCTCTGCCAGTGGGCCTAATGAGGCCAACTCCTTTCACCTGTGCAATTTCCAGGCTCTGCCTCACCCAATTGGGGCTCAACCAATCAGGCTCTGCCAGTGGGCCCAATTGATTGCCAAGTACACTTTTCAGTTTGCAGTCTTCACACAGATCTCCATGTGGGACACCGGCTGACAGTTAAAACGGGTGCTATGGCAACGTATATCATAGCCTATTCCCAAGTAGGCCGGAACGTCTATGTCCATATTTTAAGGATATAATATAATATACTAATAGAATAACTGTATTGTACTAGAATACATACTTTTTGTCAAATAACACAGACATGTGATGAGGCCTAACACATTAAAAACGTAAAAGTAAACCCATATTGTTTTGTGTGTGTGTGTGTGTGTGTGTGTGTGTGTGTGTGTGTGTGTGTGTGTGTGTATGTGTGTGTGTGTGTGTGTGTGTGTGTGTGTGTGTGTGTGTACTACAAATCACAGAGGCATTAAAGCCACGGAGGGTCCATCTGTGTCTGTATTTGCTGGCTCTGTTCCTGCCAGCCTCTCTGGTTCTTGTTACAGACCTTACAATTAACTTAGCCTGATTCATTATTTGCTCAGCTGAACCTGCCTGAGAGACCAGTGATTCAAGCCAGATATGAACGTGCGCCCAGACGCATGCAACACACACACACACACACACACACACACACACACACACACACACACACACACACACACACACACACACACACACACACACACACACACACACACACACACACACACACACACACACACACACACACACACACACACACACACACACACACACACTGGAGTCCCACCTCCGGTCGTTTAGGGCCTACACAACCGGAAACCACATGCAAGGATTCTGTTTGGCCTGTTAATCAAATAATTGCTCTTAACCACGTTAGTGGGCGTTGTATTTATGTACATGAATATATATATATATATATGAGGCTATCAGAGGAAAATGTGAACACAGCTGGGAGCCTGAGGCAGTGCAGACTGCAAAGTACCGACAGAAACTGTCTTAACACAACGCCTACCCAGATGCATTAAATGTGTGGAATGCAAGCAGAAATCAAAGCTTACTGGTCGATGTCCCTGGTTAAAACTGACAGTAATATCGCTACACTATTTATTATCTGCTACTACTATACTATTGTTATAAGCTATTGTTATCTGTAAATATGCCATCATGCAATCATGACATAACATTATATTATATTATTTCATTATTTTTTATTGCAGTCTTCACACACAGATCTCCATGTGGGACACCGGCTGACAGTTAAAACGTGTGCTATGGCAACGTATATCATATCATTAGGTTCCCAAGTTGCATCGTTCCCAAGTAGGCCGGTGGCCGACTGCGACGGGCACATACAGGTCTAGTCCTACTATAAATGCGCCACGTCTCTGCGTGCGTGTGTGTGTGTGTGCGTGAACGGTTGTAATGCACGTAACATTCGACACACACGTTCCACACCCCCACAGGGAGTGCAGTGCCAGGTATCGAGTCGGTCGGACCCACGGTTCTCCAGAACCACCACAAAAGGCTCTGGTCAGGCTGTTAATCAAATAATTGCTCTTAACCACGTTAGTGGGCGTTGTATTTATGTACATGAATATATATATATATATATGAGGCTATCAGAGGAAAATGTGAACACAGCTGGGAGCCTGAGGCAGTGCAGACTGCAAAGTACCGACAGAAACTGTCTTAACACAACGCCTACCCAGATGCATTAAATGTGTGGAATGCAAGCAGAAATCAAAGCTTACTGGTCGAGGTCCCTGGTTAAAACTGACAGTAATATCGCTACACTATTTATTATCTGCTACTACTATACTATTGTTATAAGCTATTGTTATCTGTACATATGCCATCATGCAATCATGACATAACATTATATTATATTATTTCATTATTTTTTATTTACATTTCTTTGCACTCAATGTATTGAACATAGTATTTTCAAAATCTGTTCTATTATTGGAAATTATGCTATAAGGCTGTGATGTTTTTCAAGGTTCACAATGGTTATTGCATATGTTTTGTTTTTGTTTTGTCCAGGTATGTAGGTATGCAATTTGTTTTGTCTCCTCTGTATATATGTAACGATTGTGACATGTATGTATTTTTGGAACCCTCTCGAAAACAAGATGGTACAGTACATCTCAAACTAAGGGTTTATCCTAATAAAGAAACGTGTCTATGGAGAGCTCTTTTAGTGACTCAAAAGCTATCCAGACCTGAGCTGTTGTTCACATCTATAAAATGTATGGCACCAACAGCTTAGTGCCAAAAGAGGTTCTTTAATTCTGCTTCCCATCCTCAAGCACCCATTGGAACCAAAAGGGTGCTGTATTGCCACCTATGGGTTCAGCCATGTATGGCTGTAATTACCATAGTCCACACCATACAAGACACTCCAACAAACATGACTTTATATTTGTGGGTGCATGTGACATGAAATAATTTTATGGCCGGTGACTTGCATGAGCAAATTAGTATAGCTGCATTATGACTTGTAAGTCATCTTTCAGTCTACTCTAAATCAATTAAGTCTAGCTCATTATCATAATGAGCCAGACCCCTACTAGATCTCCCATGCCATAACTCCACTGACCATGAGAGCAGTAGGGGGGGGGGGGGGGGCATATCAAATATGAGTGACTGACTGTCGTAAACGATACAGAGACACCTCCCCGACAATATCGCAGAGACGATATGTTTATTTTTGGACCACAATTCTTATATGAGAGGATTTTAAGATGACCCAATGTTTTTCTCCATAGAGAAATTACTTCCGCAAACCAGGGGATGAGCGAGTGAAGTCAGGACTTTGGTTCTCTATTGGCTCCAGATTTGCCTTGAAATATGCGACAAATCCACGAAAAAAACCGCAGAAAATCCGTCAGACATTGATCGTGTCTGCATGAGTCATTAGTGATAATTAATACCACTTTCACCAAGAGGAATTACAAACCAATTCTTCTAGGTATTAGAATTCCAGGAGATATGGGCCACTCAAGATATAGATCATAAACATTTACTTGAGAGAGGAATGCACACAACTCTTTGCTTACAGATTGGACTGCACCACTGGCGAGAACTATCAAATATTCGTCTTGTCCTTGGATGCCCTCTTTCAGCTAGGGCCGAAAATGTTTCGAACCCCATATTATACCATATTGTACAATGGACGAGTGTACAACATATAGTGAAAATAGCTGATCTACAAGCTTGAGCTGGTAGAGCTGCTATCACTATCATTATTTTTCAGACAGAAAGAGTACAATATGTAGCCTATATGTGTGGTTGGTTGTGAGAGCAAGCAGTTGCTATAGCATACACCATACAGTACAATACACACACTCACACAGCCAAGTGGGCATTAACTTACACTATAGGTCCACCACCATGCATCTTCAGTGCTGAAGGCCGGCACTTGAATAACTTCTCCATTCCGATGTCTGCCCCAAGCCGGCTTCAATTACTGTGGCAGATGAACAGCAAGGGGTTCTTACTCAACATAGGGAAATGGTCAAATATACAGTTTGATCGACTGACTGTCGATCAATGGTATTTTCCACAGCTGAAGGTAATAACATTAACCATTTAGACCTGTTACTCTTTTACCTTTCAATCTGAGACAGCATCTCTTCACATTAGTTTTTTTTTTTGGTATATATATATTTTATCCACTTTTTTTTTTTGTAACCCATTTTTCACCCCTGTGTCAATTATCTAATGTGATCCTGGGCTCTACACACCCTCCAGCAACTTGGGGGGGCAGCGGACTGACCTCATGCTTCCTTCTATGCATGAGGATTCCAAGCTGCTTCTTTTCACCTGACAGGGGGGAGTTTCCCTGGTTGGACGTAGCGCGTAGAAGGAACACGTTATTCCAACCAGTTCCTTTCCCCTCCATCAGGCTCCCCGGCTGGCCAGGGGGAGGCAGTTTAGAGACCAGGATTACTGCATGTTTTTTGTGAGGGTACCTACCCTGGGGGTATAGGTACATTCTTGGTATGTACAGTACATTAGTTGTTGCAAGTACATTTATTCAGGTCTAAATATGTTAATTGTGGGCCTGTGAAGTAAAGTTAACTTCATGAAAAAAAGAGGTCCAAGACACTCTGCTCCAGTCAAGTGAAAAAAGCCTTTATTATAACGGCATGGCAAAGATCATTAAAATACAGACCAACGCGTCTCGGCTATACAAGCCTTCGTCAGGGTCCCATAAAGTTAACTTCATGCTGGCAGAAATCATAGCTATACACATAGATACCTCATTGACTGCTGCTGTTCATTGGAGCCATGCATCAATGTGCCGCCAGGTTGTTAGAGTTAGCTGCGCTTCCTAATGCATATCCACAATTAGGAAGATCATACCAATACCTTTTACTGTTTAAAGCAAAACAGGGATGCTAGGGTTAATGTAGTTAAGAAAACGTGTTTTATTAGTTTAAATTCTCAAGCATTTCACGCAACTCACAGAAGGACTTAGCATACCATACCTATCCAAACATTCCTGTAATGTGTGGGAACCCTGGACAGAGAGATGGAAATGAGAGGCTGAGCCAACTAAGTATAATAGTCTGTCAACTAATCTTGTAAGTAGTTGATGTACAATGTATATGCCTTACTACTATCAACTCTTATTTTACGTACTGCATCATCAAGACCTCGTTTGAACTTGATGGTCATCAAAAGCAGTATTACATTTGCCCACATTCGCACAAACGCACGCACGCACGCACGCACGCACGCACGCACGCACGCACGCACGCACGCACGCACGCACGCACGCACGCATAATATCATGCATGTGTACAGATCTCATCAAGTCAGACATCTGCAGAAAGTCAAAATGCTTACATCATTAACACTGTGCCTCCCTATTTCTCCTCTGGACCAAAGTAAACTTTCAACAGAGCCAAGGGGTGCCTGATATGGTCAGCATTATATCTGGAGTGGACCTATTGGCTAGGCTCCAAGCATACTCTAATCGAGAGCTCTGTATAGGACCCTCTAAGAACTATGAACTGCTCTGCTGTGTCCCACTAGGAGCACCAGAAGAGCCTGCTCCAGGCACTGAGCCCAACCTGCACAATCGCTCCCCAGCATGCTCAAGTGTTTCTGGGATTCCTGATCCTGACTGACCTTCCGTAGCAGCCCAGAGGAAGTTACCGTTTCCACTAGGCAAAGGTGGCATTCTTGTCATAGGAGTCTGTGTGTGTGTGTGCGTGCGTGTGTGTGTGTGTGCGTGCGTGCGTGCGTGCGTGCGTCACAGTAAGTCATCTTTCAGTGTACTCTAAATCAATTAAGTCTAGCTCATTATCATAATGAGCCAGACCCCTACTAGATCTCCCATGCCATAACTCCACTGACTATGAGAGCAGTAGGGGGGGGGGGGCATATCAAATATGAGTGACTGACACCGATACAGAGACACCTCCCCGACAATATCGCAGAGACGATATGTTTATTTTTGGACCACAATTCTTATATGAGACGATTTTAAGATGACCCAATGTTTTTCTCCATAGATAAATTACTTCCGCAAACCAGGGGATGAGCGAGTGAAGTCAGGAATTTGGTTCTATATGGGCTCCAGATTTGCCTTGAAATATGCGACAAATCCACGAAAAAAACGTCAGACATTGATCATGTCTGCATGAGTCATTAGTGATAATTAATGCCACTTTCACCAAGAGGAATTACAAACCAATACTTCTAGGTATTAGAATTCCAGGATATGGGCCACTCAAGATATAGATCATAAACATTTACTTGAGAGAGGAATGCACACAACTCTTTGCTTACAGATTGGACTGCACCATTGGCGAGAACTATCAAATAGTCGTCTTGTCCTTGGATGCCCTCTTTCAACTAGGGCCGAAAATGTTTCGAACCCCATATTATACCATATTGTACAATGGACGCGTGTACAACATATAGTGAAAATAGCTGATCTACAAGCTTGAGCTGGTAGAGCTGCTATCACTATCATTATTTTTCAGACAGAAAGAGTACAATATGTAGCCTATATGTGTGGTTGGTTGTGAGAGCAAGCAGTTGCTATAGCATACACCATACACACACTCAAACAGCCAAGTGGGCATTAACTTACACTATAGGTCCACCACCATGCATCTTCAGTGCTGAAGGCCGGCACTTGAATAACTTCTCCATTCCGATGTCTGCCCCAAGCCGGCTTCAATTACTGTGGCAGACGAACAGCAAGGGGTTCTTACTCAACATAGGGACACCTTCTTGTGTCATATTGCTTAACTGTCAAACTTGGTTATAGGAGGATTGCTCTTCTCGCTCTTCTCGCTCTTCTTTCTCTATTTCTATTTCTCTATTTCTCAGATTATCAGAAAAAGGGAATGGTCCTCTGAAGGGGAATTTTCTCTGTATTGTATTGTTACTGAGTAGTCAAATAAATAACTAAAAAAGTCAGGTCTCGACAAGGCTGGGTTGCCAGGGCTCGCAAACTTTGTAAGCCTGTTGTAGACAATCGGAATGTAATCTAAAAAATATGGCTGATAAAATTGGATGAATATGTTGATATCTTTAAACCACTCAGTTTGTATATAGGCAATATTGAGTTTGACCACAAGAGACTAGCCTCCTCTGTTTGGTAAAGTGGAGTAACTCATTACTGGCTATAGTGAATGTGGATGAGATGTCTAAGTACTAACTATGCTGTAACTGTTTTGTGGGAAAAGGAGTGAATTTCCCTGAAGAAACACATTGCTGTGTTAGCAAAATCGCATCACTGTCATGCAGAAACTAGCAACCGTTACTTTTCAGGAAATTAAAAATCACACTTGTGATGAGCTGAGATAGAATGAGAGCTAGAATAAGGGGGAGGATAATGGCGAGAAGGATGGCCAATTACAGGACATAAGGAATTTCCTGGAAGAAAATATATAGTTAGAAAAGTGTAACTATACTTCTGGTATATGACTGATACGGTTGACGTTCTGCAGAGAAGAACTGTGGTTATGGGGGCCTTAGCTACACTATCTCAGCATGTTGACTTTTGTTGACATGAGTAACAAATCAATCCTATGGTATGCACCCAAGAATTTAGACAGACATGGGGTTTGCCACAGAAAGCAGACTGGAGTATGATGGGGCAATATGGACAATTACAAATATCACAATATTTTTAAGCAAATGGAAATGTTCTTGTAAATTAAAAAAGCAAATAGCATATAGGCCTATTTGTTTTTGTACATTTTTAAAACTATGAAATTGGGTTTAAGTGATTACAACCAGGAAAACCAACATTAATGGAATATCATGGAATTATAAGAACCAGAATCCCAGACGATATCTAGTCTCATATAGCAATATCAATATACAGTATTGCCAGCAAATAGAAACTAGGGCGTACATACAACTGTACTGCCAAGTGACACCAAGAGTGGCGTGAATCCAGAGGATGTTGTAAGGAAACAAGCGTGTGAGGTTCTAGGTCTGCATGGTGACCTCAAACTGTCCAGAGCCAAAGGGACAGGAGGTATGAGGAGGCATGCGCCGTTGTGAATAGTTTGGTTGGTTTTTGGAGGGAACACAGAGCTCTGTCATGCGGGGTTACTAGCAGTCAGACTACTAGAAGTAAATGGTAAATGGTGCATTTATATAGCGCCTTTAGACAAGGCGCTTTACAGTATCGATAAATGGTAAATGGTGCATTTATATAGCGCCTTTATCCAAGGCGCTTTACATAGATTGTGCATTACATTCACCCATTCACACACACATTCATACACCGATTGCGGCGGAAGCCATGCAAGGTACCAACCAGCACATCGGGAGCAATTTGGGGTTCAGTGTCTTGCCCAAGGACACTTCGACATGTAGACAGGAGGAGCCGGGATTCGAACCGCCGACCCATGGATCATTGGACGACCTGCTCTACCTCCTGAGCCACAGTCGATGTCATTACGGGAGGCAAGATATCATTGGGATTTTGGATATAGTAATAAGATGAAAAAATCAACGCTGGCTGATATTCATTTTGTTCACTCCTCTGGTGTGATTAAGACTTTAGTGTCCATTCCTCTATGCAGTCAAATGTGTTTCTGAGCTGTGAGGCGAAGGTTGTGTGCTGTGGGAAATGGTAGCCTACAGTAAACCTGTACTGTACAGTCCAAGGGCACTCTGAGCCTCCTCCAGCCCAGCCTGTTGAGGATAGAGGAATCCCTTACATCTGGCATGTGGAATGCATTTCTAATGCATGGTTGGGACGAGCCCCACAGTCCACACCTCCTCCAAAAGAACAGTGGTGGAGTACCAAAAGTAGAAAGTACTCCCATTTCACCAGTTTTTCAAATGTATATGTGATATCTTTTGATATATTTTGATCTACAGATCGGCTATTTTCAAATGGCAGAAATGTATATACAGTGGGGCTGAAGTAGTTACTGTATGCTTTGTAATAATACTCAAAATCGAGTAACTAGTAACTAAGTTTTCAAATAAATGTAGTGGAGTAAAAGTACAATATTTGGATCCGAGATGTAGTGTGAGTATTGGAAATTGCAAATACTCCAGTAAAGTAAAAGTACCTCAAAATGTTACTTAAGTACAGTTACTTTACACCACTGCTGGCATGTGGAATGCATTTCTAATGCATGGTTAGTCCCACCCCTCCTCCAAAAGCAGCATTGTCCAACAAACTGAGATTCTAAAGTGTTCATATTTTTATGGCGCAAATGTGGTGCTGTGAATATAAACGTTGGATGCTCATGGATGCAGAGTTCATCAGGAGTGCCTATGGACCCAGGAGATCAGCACCAAGGGAGACCGCAGGACAAGCTGCTGCTGAACAATATATTAACAGAAGGAACTATGGAATTGTTATCTTGATCGTCAAAAGCACCTACTATTTTAGCACAGGCTCCATCAATCAGGCAGAGAACGCATAGGATTATACACTACTAAAGGGGACGAGATACTTCATCCTAGGCCGTACGACAGAGCATAAATTTGAGCATTAAACGCACGGTTCTGAATTACCCTTACTGACAATGATTATAAAGACTCAAAGACTGATGTTTTATTTCAATTAGCAGTGATCCAGTATGACCAGTGATCCAGTAAAATAAACAAAAAGGTGTGTGACGTGCGTGCGCGCGAGTGTGTGAAAGAGAGAGAGTACTGGTGGGCGGTGGGGGGGGGGGGGGGGAGTTACTGTAAGGCACCCCAGCTGCATAGCGGAGTTGGGGGGCGAGTTCCTGACATAGCTGAGAGTCGGGTAACAAACATAGACAGGTGAAGGAGGGACCAGAACAGATGGAAGGAGAGATGAGAGGGGGAATTTCAAAGGTGGGAGGGAGGATGTGCACACACACCCACCCACACACACACACACACACACACACACACACACACACACACACCCCCGTCCAGTGTTGTGAAACTAAACACTATTTCTCAGTGCATGTTGCCAACATGTTTCCCCAGCTCTACAATAGAAATTGTTGTGTTTATGTGGTGTCTCTCCACAAATAAGTTAACTGTTCCTTTTAACACGTCATTTTCTTAGAATGCTTGTATCCAAAGGCACGCACGCACGCACGCACGCACGCACGCACGCACGCACGCACGCACGCACGCACGCACGCACGCACGCACGCACGCACGCACGCACGCACGCACGCACGCACGCACGCACGCACGCACGCACGCACGCACGCACGCACGCACGCACGCACGCACGCACGCACGCACGCACGCACGCACGCACGCACGCACGCACGCACGCACGCACGCACGCACGCACGCACGCACGCACGCACGCACACACACACACACACACACACACACACACACACACACACACACACACACACACACACACACACACACACACACACACACACACACACACACACACACACACACACACACACACACACACACACACACACACATTCAATTAGGTCAGACTTCGGTGCAAAATTGGAGATTTATATGGACTACAAACACACCTGAAAAGGCCATAATAAAGAACGTCCACACTTTCAAGAAAACCTCCAAACACATACATACCAAAAATTCTTCTGCAGTCAAAGTGAATGAAGAGAGAGCAGACGGCAGAAGGATAGATAGACAGATAAAGATGGATGGAGGACAATCGTATGCATTGACATTGATGGGATTAGCTTGTTTTACTCTAAAGCATTCCAGAGGCTCTTAAGATTATCAATCTGTTTCCTTCCTCTCACTGTCACTTTTTAGCGCAATCTTTCCTCCTGTTCCTAGAAGGTTCCGCATGACCACAAGAGGCTAATCTGCAGGTTTGACATCCCCAGGACCTGGGCAGAGGACAGCCAGGACCAGTGCTAAGGTGAATGTAGGCCAAAGGTTCTGGGAGTAGGGAAGTGGGCCAAAGTTCATTGCTGGAGTAAGTTGTAAGGCATGGTCTAAACTATGACTGTTAAGGAAACTTGGGCAATAAACTCTACAGGTCTAGTAGTGTGTGTGCGTGCATGCATGCGTGCGTGCGTGTGTGCGTGCACGTCCAACTGGGACTCCCAAACTCTACAGTTGCCAGCTACATCCTTTCCAAAGCATCTTGTGTGCATGTGCTGAGCAAAATCCTGAGTGTCAATACTTTATCTCAGAGTTTAAAATTGGGACTAATATGCTGTGTGTAGGATTTTACTGTGTGTTCTGGCCTGTGCTCAGTGAAGAAGTGGTGCAATTATTTTGAAGTAGAAGTTCAAGTACAAGTACAAGTACAAGTACAAGTAAAAGGCCTAAACTATCATTTTTTCTTGAAACGCAGTATTGGTATGGAAATATACTTAAAAGTACCAACGGAAAACTATTAAAGCTCACAATGCATATATTTCTTTTTGCCAATCTACAAGCTAAAAGTATAAAATATGCCTTAAGTGGATTTTTGTAACGACAATCTAAATCTACAAAGTAACTAGTAACTAAGGGTTTCAAATAAGTATAGTGGAATCAAAAAGTGGAGCATGAATATAAAGTCTTGAAAAAGGGACATATCCAGAAGTAAAGTAAAAGTACCTCAACATTAGACTGAAGTACAGAACTGAATGTACTTCCACCACTACCCCCTACAAGCATGAACAGTGGGCCTCTTTACCGACAAAGCCGTCCTGTCCGGTCCAGCTTCAAAGCCAGCACCGAAGAGTTGCCATGGGCGATGTTGGCGAAGGGCCCGGCATGGACAAACACCGGCGTACCCTGCAACAATTAGAAGGGCACACAAACATACACGAGGGTTTTGAAACCAACACTTCATCCCACAGCTACCCACTCAACCAAGGATAAACATGGCCTAAGCAGCCTCTTTCATACAAACTCACATTCTGCACTTTCAACATCTTCAGCCAAAATAAATATTCCGCAAGTGGATGCACTTTTGGCTGGCGATGTATTTGTCTAAACAGTTGGTACAAGTTAAGGGGTACTTGAGTGGCATGCCAGTTTGACTGGTCGCCAAGCATCCATGCCCCTGCTGATTTGGATTACCATCCGAATGGCTGGACACACTACAAGATTTCTTCAAGTTCCAGTTCTCTTCTTCTTGTTATACACTAGAATTTCGCGGGCCTTCGGCCCGCTCATCCTAACGCGATGCGTCGCAAATGGGAAGAAGGCAATGGCAACCCATGATGTTTTCATTTATGCATTTGCTTGGAAAGCGCAAAGTTGCCAAGCTGGCTGAGTGGCCCTGTTTGGTTTTGTGTATGTGCGTATGAAAGCGAGCATGGCAAGGCGCAGGAACAGTATACTGTACTGTACTGTACTGTAAGTGTTTGTACTGTACTGTAGTCATGTGTACTGTACTGTACTGTTCTCTGTACTGTTGTATTAGTGTTTTTTTATTATTATTATTATTACATGGATTAATATTCTGATGTACTGTACTGTACTGTTCTCTGTACTGTTGATATTATAGTTAGTAGTGTTGTGTTATTATTTATTATTATTATTATTATTATTATTACATGGATTAATATTCTGATGTGAGCTTTCTTTCTGTACTGTACTGTACTCATGTGTACTGTAGTGTTCGCTGTATTGTTGATATTATTGTTGTTATTAGTGTAGTGTTGTTATTTATTATTATTATTATGATTGAAAGAGAGCATGGCAAGGCGCAGGAACAGTATACTGTACTGTACTGTACTCATGTGTACTGTACTGTTCTCTGTACTGTTATTAGTGTTGTGTGCTTATTTATTGTTATTATTATTATTACATGGATTAATATTCTGATGTACTGTACTGTTGTCTGTACTGTTGATATTATAGTTATTAGTGTTGTGTTATTATGTTTTATTATTATGATTATTATTACATGGATTAATATTCTGATGTGAGCTTTCTTTCTGTACTGTACTCATGTGTACTGTACTGTGCTGTACTGTTGTTATGATTAGTGTAGTGTTCTAATTGTGTATTATTATTATTATTATTAGCGTTTTGTGGCGTGTGTGTGTGTGTGTGTGTGTGCCATTTCAGCTGCATCGCGAGGCGATCCAAAATCCCCCCCCCCCGCGCACGCACGCACGCACACACCACACACACACACGTGTCTGCAGTGACACTGCGTTGTACACAGCTGTTCTATTTCAGCCTTACTGACTGCCAGAGTCAGTGCTTAACACTGGACGCCAATCATCCAGTGTTAAGCAGTCATCCAGGATTCATAGAACCATAGTTACATACGTGACTTACGTGTTGTGTTGCAGCGCGTTGTTGCTGCGTGTAGTGTTGTTGTTGTTATCCATATATATGCGCGTCGGTTCGTCCCGATTGTACCACGCCAGGTGTCGACGCGGTCGTGTTTGCATGAGTGTAACTGTGTATGTAATCGCGGCGCTCTCCATCCAAGTTAGAATCAGTGTAGAGCCTGTGTTGTTGTTCTTCGTCTTCTTCTACTTTTGGTTTCCGGCAGGCTGTACACTGTGTGTGTGTGTGTGTGTGTGTGTGTGTGCGCGCGCACGCACGTGTGTGCGTGTGTGTGTGTGCGTGTGTGTGTGCGTGTGTGTGTGTGTACCGTGTAACTTCCGGTATTGTTTCCGGAAGTGTGAAAGGTAACACGAAACACACGTGGGTCACGTGGTGGGGTTTTGAGCCATTGGGAAGGGCTGATGTAGTGTTGCCAGGTCCACGTATTGTAAGCGAGTGGTAGTGTGTGAAAGTATAGGCTGTAGGCTGTAGGAAGTCAGGGTTTGCGGCCTTGTTTACATAGACGTGGCAACAATGTTTGACAATGTTGGCGGCGCAGCCAATGAAAAGAGTGGAATCACGGGATGCAGTGTTGCCAGGTCCGCGAATTGTAAGCGAGTTGTAAGTAGCGTGTTGAATGGCATTTTTTCTGGGCTTGTTTTCATAGACGTGGCAACAAATTAGGCGGGGGTGTCGGTGCTTGTGGCGTGTTTGTGTTTATTATTTATATTGATATTGTTTGCGAGTGTGGACGGGAGCCGGCTTTAGTGGCAGTGCAATGACAATTTTTACGCGCGTGATGTGGAGTGTGGCCGTGCTGCGCGACATGAGGAGATAGCCATGGATCGACGCGGAGGGTAAGTCTGTGACGTGTTAGTGTGTTTAGTGGGTTGTTGCAGTGTGTGTTGCAGTGTGTCAGTGACGTAGTAGCTGGTGCCTTTTGTTCCTGTCCTGGGAACAGCGTTTTGGGCACACCTTTTCAATTGTATAATAGATGGGCACAGATTGACATTTTTTTTCTTCTCTTTTTTTCCCTGACATTTACAACACTAGAGTGGTGCCCGTTGGGCACTGGCCTACTTGGAACGATGCAAGTTGGAAATGCATGCCCCACCAAGTTATTATGTCTGCGTCCCTTTTATGCCCATTATATGGAGTTCTGTTATGTCAGAACAGGCCAGCTCCATATATGGAGATATAGGGGTGATCGGATCCAGAGTTCGGGCAGAGGCTTTTGTGCTGGTTCTGGACAATGCGTGTGGAATGCGTGTGACGAATTTGAAGTCGGTCGGGCGAACGGTTTTCGAGTTACGTGGATTACAGACGTACACACGTACGTGCGTATACGTACACACAGAGACTTGCATATATAGATAGATTGAAGTCATACTATGTAACTTTTTCAAGAGAGAGAGAGAGAGCTTGGTTGAATGCTTGATTCTGATTGGTCAATCACTGAATTCAGCTGTGTTATTTCTTGATAATGACCGATCATAATAACAGACTGCTATATAATCAAAGGCTCAGAGCACCTGGCTGTGCTACTTTGCTTTTATGCTGTATCCAACATACAGCCATGTAAACAAACACACAATGTAATTTAAAACTAACTGTTGCTCTCAAGAATGTTTTTGAAAACGTTTGAAGCGAGAAATAAATAACATAAATAACATAATAGCTATATTACCGTATACTGTATGCATGACATACATCATACATGATATATATTGGGAGTGAATTGAACTGAGAACACATTACTCTTTAAAACCAGGGGATAAAATGCATTTTCGGTTGTGTCACCATGTTTTTCTTTTGCTTCTACAGGGGGTAAATGGTAATAAATAAATGAAACATTTAAGGAATGTGGGTAAAAAGTTTGGATAAGGCCTATCTGGAGGAACTGGCTTTCTCAGAGTACTCAGAAAGATTTGACAGTGTTAGTACTGGACGTCAACCTTGTTCAAAGACAGTGGAAATGTGTGTCTAGCTGCCCAAGCAAGCCAAGACGTTTAGACAGATACGACCAGGAGAAAGGGCAGCTCTCAGGATGAGTGTTTAATTAAGAGGAACATTACGTTAGGATGAACCGATGATAATTGTATAAAACCTAGGATTGCTGAATTTACCCATTGGTAAACTGTGCATGTAAATAAATTGAGCCTGGGAGGAAGTAGGGAAGGAATGGGAAGTCCTTGCATTATTTTCTTAAGCAATTGTGTAAAACAAGGATGAGGTGTACAAACATAGCCTCCTATGACTAGTAAATCAGCTCTTTAACGAGGCAGTGACAAACGTTGCCCATTGTCTTTCTCTTTTCCCTGTTGAAACCACAGAACAGGGACAGTTATGAGAGAAAAGGGGGAATGGGAATAAGGGAGAGCTAAAGGTTGAGAGAAAGAGAGAAAGAGAATAGCAACATGAGGAAACCATATGAAAAACATCCTTTGGATATCCAATAAATACCGTTGCCTTTTTGTCTGTCCCGATGAAATGTGAGCTTGCGTCAAATAATAGGTGAATTTCCATGTGCCGTTTGACCTCTGAACTTTTCATTAATCACTCTTTCCAAAGCGCTACATGAATCGACTCAGGCTGATGGAAAGGCACATAAAAATGTAATAATACCATTTGGAGGAAATCAAAAGAGGAAAAGAGCATTAGGATGAACTGAGGGTGGCAAAGGTTTATAATAAAAAAAAAGGTGAGAATAATGTCATCCCTTCACTTACTACTTCACTCTCACTGAGCCTGTCATCTCTAAACAAAATCTGCTAAAAACACAACATTTTATCTCACATGTTGATTGATTAAACTTTTCATTCACAGTATGTAGAATGGGTACATTTCAAACGAAAGCACAAGTCAATACAAAAACTGCTATGAGGATAAAACCATAAAAAGCACTAGACTTGTTTACATCAGGGTCCTCCATTTTCAATTCATCAGAAAACTTCTATGAAAAAAAGGAAATCAAATCAAATCAAAGTAAAAAAAAAGGTGGGGGGACGAGGGACGACGTGTACAGTATTGAAAAATAGGGGAGGTGTGGGGGGGGGCTGGACTTTAACTTTTTTACAGGGGCCAGTTTCAAATTGCAGCTGCCCGTAAGTGCTCTTTGGGAGCGGTTTTGAAGGAGTCTAGGGATTCACATTTCTTAATGGCCGTTGGTAGGGTGTTCCACATTTTAATGGCATAGTAGCTAAATTAATTTAACCCCTCTGGTGTTATGAGTGTGGACTTCGTTGACATTAAGGAAGTATTTAGACAGGTACATGGGTCTCTTTAGTGGTGTAGCGGATCTTGTGGACCAGGCCCATTGCAAGTTGCTGTACTCTGTCGTCAACCTAAGCCATTCCAGCCTATCAAAATGGGCAGGGGTGAGGTGGGTTCTGGGAGTGAGGCCAAGTAGTAGCCTGATCAGTTTGTTTTGGGATGTCTGGAGCCTTGTTTTAAGGGCATTTGAGGTACTGTACATGGTACCATGAGGTGCATGCATAGTCAAATAAACCTTGTATGAGGGCTCCTGTGTGTGGTCTTCAAGGTATTGTTGTTGACCATGAGGAGATCCTGTACAGGAATCTTGTTCTTTGGTTCACTTTTTTTATTACATTTGTGGCCATTTTATCACAGGAAAGATTTGACTCCAGGATGGAATCTATGGTAGGTTAATCCCAATGTCCCAGTGGTAGTACATACATCAATCAAGCAATGTATCAGACATTGTATAGTGCTTGGAATTAACAGTTGTGATTTTCTATGTAATTTGAATCAACAGATTTTAAACCAACATTTTGAGTGAATCTGTGAACTGTTTATTTATTATTAACAAATCACACCCGTGTGAAGTGACTAAGTGAGGGGCGCTCTTATCATTATACATCATCATACATCATCTCATGAACAACTGAATTTATGTGATTGGTTAGCCGATTTGCTCGTCTATGACGTACATTTTCTCTTCATTGTCAATGGCATTTAATGTTTGTGTTGCCACACATTTACGTCATATTTGGCGTACATTTCTCCTTTCATTGTCAATGGCAAATATGCCAGGCAACTGCAGATTAACCGAACCCCAGTCTCCATGGTGGTGGGCAGGAACTGTACCCTGCACCACTCAGATAGCCCAACACTTGACAAAATATGAAGTTTAACAATGCTACTGTATGCGCAAGTCAGTAGATTTGAATAACGTCAATATGTTATATAGGCCTAGAGTTTTGGGGAGTTTGATGTACACTTGGTTCCTAACCGCAATTCCAACTGCCCTTCCTGGCCTGCAGAACTGCGGAATGTATGACATCTACTGTGTGTGTGTGTGTGTGTGTGTGTGTGTGTGTGTGTGTGTGTGTGTGTGTGTGTGTGTGTGTGTGTGTGTGTGTGTGTGTGTGTGCACAGTCACACACGCATATGTAGACACTCACACGCACGCACACACACAAGGGGGTGTAGCGCATCACTCAACAGTTATTGACACATTCGTGGAAACAACACTGGTCTGTCATTGACTCATTGTTACTGCCAAGTTGAAGACATCACTCATACAGTGAGTACATTCATGTCAGCGTGCTTCCCTCGGGCTATGATAAAACACACTGGTTTCCAAACAGTTTCAGTCTTTGTCTGATCACAAATACAGTACATTAGAGCAGTGGATTTCAACCAGTGGTCCTTGAGGGGGTTCCAAGTGGTCCCCACTCCCCAGCTAAATGATAGTTAGTACCCAAATGGACCCTTATCAGCGTAAAATGAAACCAAATGGACCTGTACGGTCCATTTGGTTTCATTTTACGCTCTCAAGAGTTAAAGTATTGTTAATTTAACAATAAACACCCAAATTACTAAATTTACAAGATACCTAATGGTACCAACATTAATATTAACACAGCATGGAATTGTGGACAAAATCTTATCTGACGATGAGGGGTGAAAATGGGTTACAAAATCGTGGGATAAAAATTATAGAAAAAAAACAAAAAAACAGAAAACTTTTGAAAGATTTTAGAAGCCATTAGTATCGGCCTCAGGTCTAATTTTGGGTTAAGGCCGCATCATTTCCAAAAAGTTGAAATGTGGTGTTAGATTTCGGTCCCTGTTTTGGGTAGAACTGAAAACAAGTTTCTATACTACAAGCCACATAATCCGTTGTCAATCCTATTTCTATTTAGTTGATATTTATTTAGTTGATATGGACATCACAATCACATTGCTCATTGCAAAAGTACAATTTGTAGATATGCAGTTGCTTACAGTGTTAGCACAAGGATGTCCACAGGAGGAGGCACACTTGTCCACAGGAGACCTTTCTAAAAAATACGGTAATATAACACTTTAGTTTACAAGACCCAATCGAGTACAGAAATGGAATATACTAATAATATTTTACAACAAAATTACAATACCCACATAATCACTCAGGTAACCAGTCCGACACTATACATGTGGGCACAGTTGATTTGATTTCAACCATAGAACACATAAATCTTAAAAAAAAGAAAGAAAGAGCACCTTGATGTTGACCATTGGGCACTCATTCACTTTCCCGCAAAACGCGCATCGTGGCGTTTTGACCTTTCTAGCGATGAAAAAAGCGCATCGTGGCGTTTTGACCTTTCTAGCGATGAAAAAAGCGCATCGTGGCGTTTTGACCTTTCTAGCGATTTTTGACCTTTCTAGCGTTTTGACCTTTGACCTTTTGACCTTTCTAGCGATTTTTGACCTTTCTAGCGTTTTGACCTTTCTAGCGATGAAAAAAGCGCATCGTGGCGTTTTGACCTTTCTAGCGATTTTTGACCTTTCTAGCGTTTTGACCTTTGACCTTTCTAGCGATTTTTGACCTTTCTAGCGTTTTGACCTTTCTAGCGATGAAAAAAGCGCATCGTGGCGTTTTGACCTTTCTAGCGATGAAAAAAGCGCATCGTGGCGTTTTGACCTTTCTAGCGATTTTTGACCTTTCTAGCGATTTTTGACCTTTCTAGTGTTTTGACCTTTGACCTTTCTAGCGATTTGACCTTTCTAGCGTTTTGACCTTTCTAGCGATGAAAAAAGCGCATCGTGGCGTTTTGACCTTTCTAGCAAATTTTTGACCTTTCTAGCGTTTTGACCTTTGACCTTTTGACCTTTCTAGCGATTTTTTACCTTTCTAGCGTTTTGACCTTTCTAGCGATGAAAAAAGCGCATCGTGGCGTTTTGACCTTTCTAGCGATGAAAAAAGCGCATCGTGGCGTTTTGACCTTTCTAGCGATGAAAAAAGCGCATCGTGGTGTTTTGACCTTTCTAGCGATTTTTGACCTTTCTAGCGATTTTTGACCTTTCTAGCGTTTTGACCTTTGACCTTTTGACCTTTCTAGCGATTTTTGACCTTTCTAGCGTTTTGACCTTTCTAGTGATGAAAAAAGCGCATCGTGGCGTTTTGACCTTTCTAGCGATTTTTGACCTTTCTAGCGATGAAAAAAGCGCATTGTGGCGTTTTGACCTTTCTAGCGATTTTTGACCTTTCTAGCGTTTTGACCTTTGACCTTTTGACCTTTCTAGCGATTTTTGACCTTTCTGACCTTTCTAGCGATGAAAAAAGCGCATCGTGGCGTTTTGACCTTTCTAGCGATGAAAAAAGCGCATCGTGGCGTTTTGACCTTTCTAGCGATGAAAAAAGCGCATCGTGGCGTTTTGACCTTTCTAGCGATTTTTGACCTTTCTAGCGATTTTTGACCTTTCTGACCTTTCTAGCGATGAAAAAAGCGCATCGTGGCGTTATGACCTTTCTAGAGATGAAAAAAGCGCATCGTGGCGTTTTGACCTTTCTAGCGATGAAAAAAGCGCATCGTGGCGTTTTGACCTTTCTAGCGATTTTTGACCTTTCTAGCGTTTTGACCTTTGACCTTTTGACCTTTCTAGCGATTTTTTACCTTTCTAGCGTTTTGACCTTTCTAGCGATGAAAAAAGCGCATCGTGGCGTTTTGACCTTTCTAGCGATTTTTGACCTTTCTAGCGTTTTGACCTTTGACCTTTTGACCTGTCTAGCGATTTTTGACCTTTCTAGCGTTTTGACCTTTGACCTTTTGACCTTTTGATCTTTTGACCTTTCTAGCGAATTTTGACCTTTCTAGCGTTTTGACCTTTCTAGCGATGAAAAAAGCGCATCGTGGCGTTTTGACCTTTCTAGCGATTTTTGACCTTTCTAGCGTTTTGACCTTTTGACCTTTCTAGCGATTTTTGACCTTTCTAGCGTTTTGACCTTTCTAGCGATGAAAAAAGCGCATCGTGGCGTTTTGACCTTTCTAGCGATTTTTGACCTTTCTAGCGTTTTGACCTTTGACCTTTTGACCTTCTTAGCGATTTTTGACCTTTCTAGTATTTTGACCTTTCTAGCGATGAAAAAAGCGCATCGTGGCGTTATGACCTTTCTAGCGATGAAAAAAGCGCATCGTGGCGTTTTGACCTTTCTAGCGATGAAAAAAGCGCATCGTGGCGGTTTGACCTTTCTAGCGATTTTTGACCTTTCTAGCGTTTTGACCTTTGACCTTTTGACCTTTCTAGCGATTTTTGACCTTTGTAGCGTTTTGACCTTTCTAGCGATGAAAAAAGCGCATCGTGGCGTTTTGACCTTTCTAGCGATGAAAAAAGCGCATCGTGGCGTTTTTACCTTTCTAGCGTTGAAAAAAGCGCATCGTGGCGTTTTGACCTTTCTAGCGATTTTTGACCTTTCTAGTGTTTTGACCTTTGACCTTTCTAGCGATTTGACCTTTCTAGCGTTTTGACCTTTCTAGCGATGAAAAAAGCGCATCGTGGCGTTTTGACCTTTCTAGCGATTTTTGACCTTTCTAGCGTTTTGACCTTTGACCTTTTGACCTTTCTAGCGGTTTGACCTTTGACCTTTTGACCTTTCTAGCGATTTTTGACCTTTCTAGCGTTTTGACCTTTCTAGCGATGAAAAAAGCGCATCGTGGCGTTTTGACCTTTCTAGCGATTTTTGACCTTTCTAGCGTTTTGACCTTTTGACCTTTCTAGCGATTTTTGACCTTTCTAGCGTTTTGACCTTTCTAGCGATGAAAAAAGCGCATCGTGGCGTTTTGACCTTTCTAGCGATTTTTGACCTTTCTAGCGTTTTGACCTTTGACCTTTTGACCTTTCTAGCGATTTTTTGACCTTTCTAGCATTTTGACCTTTCTAGCGATGAAAAAAGCGCATCGTGGCGTTTTGACCTTTCTATCGATTTTTGACCTTTCTAGCGTTTTCACCTTTGACCTTTTGACCTTTTGACCTTTCTAGCGATTTTTGACCTTTCTAGTGTTTTGACCTTTCTAGCGATGAAAAAAGCGCATCGTCGCGTTTTGGTATTTCTAGCGATGAAAAACGCGCAACATCGCGTTTTGGCATTTCCAGGCATGAAAAACGCGCATCATGGCGTTTTGGCATTTCCAGGCATAAAAAACACGCATCATGGCGTTTTGGCATTTCCAGGCATGAAAAACGCGCATCATGGCATTTTGGCATTTCCAGGCATGAAAAACGCGCATCATCGCGTTTTGGCATTTCCAGGCATGAAAAACACGCATCATCGCGTTTTGGCATTTCCAGGCATGAAAAACGCGTATCATCGCGTTTTGGCATTTCCAGGCATCCATGTGGTCATTGTGCCCAGTGTGGTAATACTCACAAGATCTCCTTTTTTAATCATCCTCATACTGGCAAGAAGTTCAAGATCAACAGTATTATTACTTGTGTGTCAACCCATGTGGTGTATATGATCAAATGTCCCTGTGGTTTAGCGTACATAGGCAAAACTACTAGACAGTTAAAACAGAGAATGAGTGAACATAAGAGTTCGATCAGAAGAAATGACCGTGAATACCCTGTTGCAGTGCATTTCAATGATCTTAAACATGACATCTCCACTTTTCGCTTTGTTGGTATAGAACAAGTCAAACTTCCAAGAAGAGGTGGTAACCACGATACCCTGTTAAAACAAAGTGAGGCCTACTGGATCCACACTCTACAAACCTTACACCCTAAAGGGCTTAATGATGAAGTCCTATTAAATGTTATGCTATAAAAGCTGTTGATCTGAACTTCTTGACCAGTCGGTATTATAGGCACTTCAGTTGCTATGTTTTTAATTATTTTATTCTTTTCCACTCTTACAGAGTAGGATCTTATATGTGACATTCAATTGCTTATCTAACTATGTCTTCCTTGTATGTTATCTGGCATGACATTTATGTATAAATTCTCTTTCCCTGTATTATTGTTTTCTGCTATTGACAATGATATATGAGGAATGTGCACAGTAACACTGCTCCTTAAGTCACATGACAAGGTTTTTCACAGCTGTTAACTGTTGAGATAATTACATGCATTTTGATTGGTTGTTTAGACTGTCTGAAATGTATTTAGTGACAATGTCAGCCCATTCTTGAATTAAGCCTGAGGAAGGTTGCAAGACCGAAACGTTGCTTTGCTTTAATAAAAATCTCTGAAACCAGTAAGTGGCAGTGTGCGGGTGTCCCTCCTTCAACTTTGTATATGCCTCGTCATCATCGCACCTGCTCCAAACCTACCGGGTGTGCGGAAGTCATCTCTCTATATGCATTTCCAGGCATGAAAAACGTGCATCATCGCGTTTTGGCATTTCCAGGCATGAAAAACGCGCATCATCGCGTTTTGGCATTTCCAGGCATGAAAAACGCGCATCATCGCGTTTTGGCCTTTCCAGGCATGAAAAACGTGCATCATCGCGTTTTGGCATTTCCAGGCATGAAAAACGCGCATCATCGCGTTTTGGCATTATTTGGCCCCAAAAATGTATACTTTGACATCAATTTTATTATTATAGCTCTAACAGAAGCAAAGATATGGGCTATGCTGTATTGCTGTAAATGGTGGCGGCCATTTTGAAAAACGTGTATATTTCAGAAATGAAAGGTGATGCAGCTTGTCTCTTTGGATAAATCCTTTCCTATGACCCTAAGGTACTTCCATGCCAAAGAGGAAACTAAATGAAAGTTTTAGTGGGTGAGGGGGGTAAAGTTACCCTGTTAAAACGTATTCTTTCTAATGAAATTTGCATATTTTACCCCTGTTGTCATGGTAAAGAGAAAACTATTGGGTTTTGTATTCTTGAAATCTATTTAATTGGATTCCTTGACCCTAAAAATGTATACTTTGACACCAATATTATTATTATAGCTCTAACCAAAGCAAAGATATGGTGTCTGGTGTAATAGTGGTTCATTGTCGGCGGCCATTTTGAAAAACGTGTATATTTCAGTAATGAAGGGTGATGCAGCTCGTCTCTTTGGATAAATCTTTTCCTATGACCCTAAGGTACTTCCATGCTAAAGGGAAAACTAAATGAAGGTTTTAGCAGGTGAGGGGGTGTAAAGTTACCTTGTTAAAATGCATTTTTTTGAATGAAATTAGCATATTTTACCCCTGTTGTCATGGTAACGAGAAAATGATTGGGTTTTTTGCCTTGAAATCTATATATTTGGATTACTTGGCCCCAAAAATGTATACTTTGACATCAATTTTATTATTATATAGCTTTAACAGAAGCAAAGATATGGACTATGCTTTATTGCTGTAAATGGTGGCGGCCATTTTGAAAAACGTGTATATTTCAGAAATGAAAGGTGATGCAGCTTGTCTCTTTGGATAAATATTTTCCTATGACCCTAAGGTACTTCCATGCCAAAAAGGTTCTCTGCATCATGACTTGAAGTTAACGGTGAAAATGTCTGCCTTAAATCTTCCACTACAAACCAACAAGCTGCATCTCCAACAATGCAGCTACGGCCATGCAGCCCCATAGGCAGGATGCACCGTACTGTACGTGATCCCTTCTGTGGAACTCCATGTTGTCAGGACGTTTCAAAAACACACAGAGTCAATGCAGCCTGCTCCACAGACACGTACACATGGAGCGAGATCAAGTGCTATCCATTTTCCTCCTATACTGTATCTGCTGCAGACCCTGGCTGTCCCATCTGAAACACCACACACACACACACACACACACACACACACACACACACACACACACACACACACACACACACACACACACACACACACACACACACACACACACACACACACACACACACACACACACACAGTAATACACACACAAGCAACAAGGGCACAGGGGGTCTAGCTTGATGGAAAATTCTCATGGATCGCCGAGGCCTGGTCTGTCCCGATACGAGTCCTCCATGCAGCCAGAATCACAGGAAACCCACACAGGAAGGGTTTCACGAAACACAACCACAATGCTTCCTCCCCAAACCTAGAAAAGTAACCAAATCCCTGCTGCCTGCACCCGCTCCACACCCCTCCAAACAAACACACAGACTACTCTAGGGTATTGGTTTCAGTCCTGCGCTCAATGGGCATGTAATCAGGTCCATTCGAAAAATGCCTGAAATGCCCTTTTACTTACAACAAAAACAGCTGTCCTTAAATGTGCATGACTGTATAATTGCTGACATCACGCACACACACAGTGGCACATGTACTGTATGTCCGCCTACCTTTATTTGTCTGGGTTTCTCTCTCAGTATGGTAGAAGTGTGGACTGTGGACTTTAGCGTTAAAGATAAACAGACACCTTGGCTTGGACTGCGCAGAGAACCTCACTCCCTGCACTGACTAAACTCTCAAGGACAGAATGACCAGATAATACACAGTAATGACGCATTGTTACTGATACACAACAGTTTTGTTCACAGAAATGGCCAAAGAGCACATATTTCCTCTGCTCACAGTTAAAGCCCCTGAGTAGGTTCTCGCTCCAGCAGGGAGACGCAGACCAGGACCAGATGTGCAGCCCTTTATCAGTTTAATCAATCCGTCAAATGTAAGTTCTACCCGTCCCCCTCCACCTTAGGGTTAGGCGTTTTCTACTTGCACAGGGCCAATCAGAGGGTCACATATGTGCATATGTGTGTGCGTATGTATGTATGTATGTATGTGTGTGTGTGTGTGTGTGTGTGTGTGCGTGTGCGTGCGTGCGTCTATCGTTTCTAAAATGTTTCTTGGACAAAATGAAAAACAGATGTTCAGAATGGCGGGTATGGGCCATTACTCTAAAAAACTAAAGCCATTGCTTAAGTTGATTCAATGTTTGGAGCAAAGAGTGGATGGCCCCTGGCTGACAGGTTCACCCATTCCCAGTATACTGCTTCAATTCTATTAAGATAAAGAGCCATGGGAGAAAAAGGTCCATCTCATTTTAAAATGCTCTCTGTGTATTCTGCTAGTGGTCAAACTACATGTTCATCAGAACATACTGTATCAAAAGATCTTCATCAGAACAAATACAAAATAAATGCTATAAGTATATTTCTATTCCTTTTTAGATGGATTGGCAAAATTGTCTTGGAAAGCTTTATGGCTAATTTATTCAATATGGCTAATCTCTTCAAGTGTCGCTCAACAAACTTTAAGCTAAAAATACATAAACCTTTCCTAAAAGATTTTTTTTGCAACAATGTATAAATGAGCCCTTAGCCACTGCGCAAAACTTACCAGCAGCAACTAAATTGAATTTGCCAGCAGCAACAAACACAAAGTCCCTCCACTCAGCTCACTGAGCTCAGTTTGCGTCATTGGATTTTGTAAAGAGCTAAATGCTTATGATGGAATTAGATTAGTAGTACAGTACACATCAGAATAATGTCACATAAGTGCTTATCCACCAATGTTAAGTATGCGGCACAAAACCTGGAATTGAGTTTTGATTCTGATGTGCTGCTGATGATGCTGAAGTAAGTTCAAACGTGTTACTGTGAGCTGAGTAAAATACTGTAGTCAGACTCAGAACTAGGTTTCTGAGTCTGCAAACTAGGTCATTTGCAGACCTTGAAAAGGTAATTCATGCTTTTTTTCATGTGGGCTTGATGGCATCTTTTATCAACACTGTCAGAGCTCCACTCACACCCTGAGAGAGAGAGAGAGAGAGAGAGAGAGAGAGAGAGAGAGAGAGAGAGAGAGAGAGTGTGAGATACAAGATCTGTGCTAATAATCAACTGTAACTTGTAGGACTACAAGTCCTTTGAGGCAAAAGGGCAGGGGGCCACGCCCCAAAAGCCCCCCCTCTGCACGTGCCTGACAACTACTGAATTGACCTTCAATCTGAACCCATTTGCGCCCCCTCCCTATTGTTTTAACTGTCCCTCCCTCAAATGTGTCAGTTGTTGCGCAGGCAGGCACACACGCACGCACCCCTCCCCCATCTGGGAAACCCTGAGGGGTGGTGATGTTTTCCCATGCTGGCTAATCAGTAAAGCTAATGTAACAGTATAGGGGGATCCTCCTCTACGATTCTGAAACAACACAAACCATGGCCATGTGTGGGAAACCAGAGCCAGCTGGGTCTGTGGTTGGGCCCGAAGAGCACCTGGGTAGCCATTACTGTGGAGGTTAAAAAGAAGCCTCATTACAGGATCATGCTCGCGGAATCTGCTGAGAGGCATGGTGAAACACAGATTAATAGTGATGCGCGGGCCAGGTTAGTTTTTTTACATATCCAGCAAGTCCAGTCCATTCAATTGCTTTCGAGAAAGAGAGAGAGGGGAGGGGGGGCTGGGCCATTTCCCAACAATTTACAGGCTACTGACAGGAGATGGAGGCGAGACCTCAAAGCAATAAAATAAACAAATACATATGTAAGCTAAATTTCATATACTGGGCGGGTGAGAGACAGAGAGAGAGAGAAAGAAAGGCAGCGCACCACGCGCATTGCGTTTACAATCAGTTGAACTTGAGGATACAGGTTCGGTTTTAGGATAGACAATTGATATAGGGAGTATGCGCATGCTTAAAGTGAATGGCACATCGAGTGGCAAATCGAGTGGCAAAGCAACAGGCAAAGTGAGTTTAACATTGTTTAATGTTGTTTAATGCAATCAGATAAGACTTTTCTGTGTGGATGTATGGGCTGTCAAGGCCAGAAAGTAGTTTTTGCCACTCGGTAGGCGTTCCTGCATAACTTCCTGGTTTGATGATGATGTCACACGCATACCCTCTATTGACCCGCCGCGCCCGGCCCACGGTAATTGCGGCAAAAAACCCCTGTGGGTCAACCCGCGGGTTGACCCACATGTTTTATAGTTTTTTTAATATTTAACTTTAATTTCATATACTTACTTACTCATAATAGAAGTTTTTTTTTATATCAAAAGGCTAGACATAATAAGCATAGGCTTCAGTCTATACTGTACCTTTTTTTTCCAGATTATGAAATGTCTCCCCCCCTCCCTCCCCCCCCCCAAAAAAGGTGTAAAAGCCCCTAAAGACTTTGCTCCTTACACTCACATGACCTAAGTGGTATGAACCAACTGAATGCTCGTAAAACCCCAAGATTGCCCATTCAAATTAAGATACCTTTTTTTGTGATGAAATTTAGTTTAATTAATTTCCAAAACTAAATCTGAGTGGAACTGTGCAAAAGGAAAGGCCATGTAGTGAGGAGCACAGTCACTCCGGTGCCTTATAGAGGGTATGCGCGTGACATCATCGTACCTGGAAGTTATGCGCCCACTGAGTGGTAAAAAAACTACTTTTTGGCCTTGACAGCCCATTCATCCAAACAGAAAAGTCCTGTCTGATTGCATTATAAGGTGGGCATAATAAGCTTCGGCTTCAGCCCAAACCATTTCAGTCAAACAGTAACTTTGTAACTTTCATTTTGAATGTTCAACTGTATTGTTTAAAAATTACTGAGATAAATAAACTAACTAACTAACTAACATTAAACAATGTTAAACTCACCAACAGTGCAGCTGTACGAAAAGCTTGAATTATCCTCGTTCTATCTGCAAAGTTTTTGTTTCATAAAAATCCACCATAGAAACGTTATAGCTACTTTCTGTCAAGAAATGCCCTGCATTTGATTATTTTTCTAAGTGTCAGAGTTTGGAAGTGCTTGTTTTCAATAACACAACATTTTGCTGCCTCCTGCATTATGTGACATTTAGAAATAGGTGGTACGCAGGATGGTTGAGTGATTTCCAACGAGCGCTTCCAAACTCCAACACTCCATGCTGCTCAATGTTTTGCCACTCAGTCTAGATGAGGGGGGCGTGTCCTGATGGGAAAATCATGCATGTGCATACTCTCTATTCTGTACATCCTAACCCACCGATTTAACAACCAAGTTACCAAGTGGTCTGTATACACTTTCTTATTGTCTATGAAAGCCTAAAGAAATCGCTGTACTTATACTGTAAAAGGGGTATATAAGGTGTATAAGGATAGCATATACATAAATGAATAAAGTATTCTTTGGCATTATACAGGGGCTTTTCTTTCTCTTTTTTTGTTGTACTTTCTGGGAACGCCATCTTCCACTTCTTTCATGGAAGACTAATAAAATGTACCATCACAAGCATTAGGTAAGGGTGCTGTAAGAATGCAAAGCTCCAATCCTGCATATCTCCGTAACATACATTAAATACACATTCGCACACATTATCATCACAAGTGGGGATCTATATGGAATTACCTTTCCATGCATGCATAGTACAAGCATGCAAAATAAATTAGTTTGACAAATGCTTTGTAAAAAAAAAGTTATTAGTATGACACATGTCGGACTCATTCATATCCCTTTTCTGTAAACTATGATAGGACAGATGACGAGAGAGAGAAAACTTTGAGGAAGATTGAGTATGTGTGTGTGTGTGTGTGTGTGTGTGTGTGTGTGTGTGTGTGTGTGTGTGTGTGTGTGTGTGTGTGTGTGTGTGTGTGTGTGTGTGCACATGCAGTCGCACATTCGTATGAATGTGTGCAAGTCTTTTTTATTAGAGACTTGTTGCTTTTGGCACAAGCCAACATAAGCCAGTTGGGTACACACAGAAACACTGGTACACAGATACAGAATACAGAATACACAGCCACTAAACCCAAAACAGTTGGACGGATGCAAGCAGGCCAAGACCAACTCCAACTCCCCTCCAAGACAGTGAATCTTAAACATTCTGACATACACACATATACAGTACACAGTACAGTATATATACATATACAGTACACACCCATATGGAAAAAAGGAAGAAATGGTGCTCTCTGTTCAAAATGACGTGCCTCATGGACATGGCCTAGTTGTGTAAGAATGAGAAACAATAGAGGGAAGAGTCTGCTTCTCCCTCTTTTTTTGTTGTGAGTGCTGGCGTGGTTTTACTATGCTTGCGGGAACCTTTGTCCCCACAGAGATATTAAAGTATGTGTGTGTGTGTGTGTGTGTGTGTGTGTGTGTGTGTGTGTGTGTGTGTGTGTGTGTGTGTGTGTGTGTGTGTGTGCGTGCGTGCGTGCGTGCGTGGGGGGGGGGGTTGGGGGCTGGGGGGGTGGTACACTGAGGAGTATGGGAAGCCATTTCTAATGACACATACTACATGACAGCCAATAGGAATCATGACATATTTATTCCCACTCCCAGTGATCAGTCCCTGAGGGACTATGGTGTATCTGGCTCTAGGAGGAGGAGGTGCAAAGGATAACTGCAACAGAGTGGAAGAATGGACAAAAGGATGGAGCTAAATGTAAGCATATGGTTGGCTAGCTCAACGGCTGGGCTGCTTTAGGTGTGTGTGTGTGTGTGTGTGTGTGTGTGTGTGTGTGTGGTAGGGGTGGTGGTGTAGTTTTCCTCCTTCTTTAAACATTTGCTTTCACTTAGGCCCACTCGTTTCCCAGTGAGGTGAAGTGTTTATTTGCAGGATTTCATTTAGCTGTCATTACTACTGACATGGGCGAAATACCACCAGGCTTAATTGTGTGTGTGTGTGTGTGTGTGTGTGTGTGTGTGTGTGTGTGTGTGTGTGTGTGTGTGTGTGTGTGTGTGTGTGTGTGTGTGTGTGTGTATAGAGAGAGAGCGAGAGAGAGCAAACATGTGCTTTCTATGTATGCATAAAACAATAATCATTTTAAGGCCCCCTCATCACTGTGCGCGCCCAAGAGGTTTGCACCAATATTGATAACATTTCACATGGCTAAAGGTTTTGTTTCAAGTCAAATAGGTTGTAAATTCCTCAGTTTCGACCATTACAGCTGGCTGGGAATAATTAGGTGGTGGAGATATGTACTGATTTTCCACCATGAAAAGTACTACATAGTTATGCCCACAATGTGAAATATTTGCAGTGGCCAATTGAATGCGATAAATTCTGAATGGTGGATGCTTTGAATCAAGCATATTTAGTTTTAGAGGATACAGTATGTGGAGGAATTATGTTTGGAAAGACCCAGTTGTTTCTGACTTGGAGCCAACATACCTCTCTCATCTGTTCTTTCTCAGTGCTCGCCTGCCCCACTGTGATCAACAACTGAAGAGAGGAAGATAAACCAACCCAATCAGTTTTAGATTTTCCTGCCTGACATTTTGTGATTTTTAAACTAGAAGCTAGTTTGCTTGAATGAGGCCCAAAAAGAAACCGTAAGCTTCTAGTACCTCTGGACACAATGGAGGATTGGACAGCTTTACGGCATGGAGTATGACAGACTGTAAAAGATCCATTTAGACACGTATTGTAAAAACAGATCAAACTGCACATGTATGGGCTTGTAAATGACCGCACGCATGCAAACACTTAGAGCATAGAGCCAATAAACTGACAAGCGTGATCTTTGTCTCTTATTGTGAGTAGGTGTTGACGTACTCAAAGTCCTTATGCTAGAGGGGATTTACTACTGTACCTCTCCTCACTTGTCGGTTGCGCCTCTCCATTTTAAGAAGTGAGGGATTGGTTAAACTGTGGTTATTCTGCGGTTAGTGATCTGCGGAGACCTCCGAAAACCACAGGAGTCAAACACTGTCTCAATGTTGGTTCAACGTAACGGATGGAAAGATGAGGGTGAAAAAAAAACCTAGGTTGTTTCATGCTTAAAGGAAAACAGACATTCTGAGAATCTACACACTCACAGCTCACATAACAGACACCCACCACCACACATGAATGGACATTCGAACACACACATGCACAAAGTTAGGTGCATGTGTGTTTTAGGTGGTAAAATGTGTTTTTAATCTCTGAGGTTCCTCTCTTAAATGTGCCCTGCAGAGACATTGGGGTAAATACCTCATCAGTCATAGCCACACGCTGGCTGGTCCGTCTCACCGACAGCCTAAAAACAACATAGCTTCCACTGCGGTTAGCCCTCCCCTCCACCCCCAAAGACCCTTGCGCCACACCTACATTCATCAACCCCAGGGCTACAACTCTTTTACGTCAGACATCATTGACTATGAGTGGAGGGGTTAACATGGAGTAGAAGCACGATTCCCCATTGAGAACTCTCAGAATGTGTTAATGGTAGCTATCATTTTTTAAGTAATCAAATCCATTTAATTTCATTCATAAAAAAAAAAAGATATGAATCTGCTTTTCTTTTGGCACAGATCAAAACCATCAGGAACTCTTACAAAGAACTTTAGAACCATGTTCCGAACTGACTTTGTGGACTCGCAGGATGTTTTGGTAAGGTGTCAACGTTTTATTTCACAGTAACAAAGCAATGAAACTAGAAATGAAATGGAATTGTTATTATTTCAGCCAGCCCCAATGTTGTTGATGGCAACCAGGAATGAGAGAGAGAGAGAGAGAGAGAGAGAGAGAGAGAGAGAATTCCAGTGATTCCACTCCTACCTCCTCTCTGCCAGGTGACCTTGGAGGGGTCAAGGTTGTGGCGGACGAAGGAGCTGACCTCCTGGGGCGTGAGAGAGCTGGGATCTGTTTTATTGATGCCCATGCAGCCACTGAAAACAGAGAGAGAGGGAGAGAGGGACAGATAATGTACAATACATGTTCTGAAACATGGGTGGTTTGGGTTGTTCTATAGGTTTGTCTCGTGTTGATCCTACAGGAGAATAGGAGATTGTAGAATGTATATGTATACATCATAAAAACACTATACAGCTTGAATCTCTTTTGCCCTTGAGTGAATCGTAAAGCCTGAGATGTAGGGCCCAATTTTTATCAGTGTATCACCCCTTATCCCTCGACTTCTTTGCCTTTTTTACTATTTTGAAAAACATTTTAAAATTGTTTAACTAGCCGATCTACATCGACACGTTGTGAGCTTGTAGATCAGGTATTTGAACTATTCAAAAATGTTTATCAAAAAAGTAAAAGAAAATTAAAAGGAAAAGAAGTTTAGGGATAAGGTGTTATAAAGGCACTGATGAAAATAGCACCCATAAGCTCTTAAAGGAGCTTTCAGTGATTTGAGTGATTTGGAAAACCACCCAGTCCGCCCCGGTAACAAAATGTGCACATGCACGCTCTACAGTGGGGGGAAGTGCAACAGGCCAACAGCATGTGCATCAAGGCCCGCCCCCACTCGATCATGATTGGAGGAAGGCCCCTCTCATCCTGATTGGATGAAGGCTTTGCCACCCGCCACCAAAACTGAAACTAGGGTTTTTTGACCCCAGGGGCTCACTGGGGACAGGGAGGAACTCCTTATATGGTCAGCACACTATAGTAGGGAGGATTATCCAGAAAAATAAGTGATATTTAGATTAGGTCAAATCACTGAATATACCTTTAACTGTCGTGCACCAAAATAGCAGATTTACAAACACAACGCATTGTATTGTGTGGGGCACAACTAAGAATATCACAGGCTTAATGTTTTTTTGTGGTATTTTCCTTGCTGCGGCAGACAACCACTGATGACTGAACATAGAGCAAACACTGAGGAGGATGCAGGAAGAAAAGGCAGCTGACCAGCCATGCTTGATAAACTCCCTGCTAAGTTCAATTTCCGTGAGAGCTCTGTTTAGACACAAATTACTCTTCCTTATCTTTCACTCCATCCAGACCAATAAATATTTTATAGTATACGCCTCTGAACTCCTCAACTCAGCAACGAGACTGAATGTTAGTGTGTGTGGGTGCTGCTTTATTATGAAAGACCTCAGCCTTACCTCCGAACTCTAATACCATTTGCTGGATTTTATTTGTTATGACTTAACATCAGGCATTTTGGTATCAACACTCAATACATTGGCTTGCTGACCATCACATAAACAGATATGAAGTCTGACGAATAAACATGCAAGTGTTCGTAGTTAGGGAGAGGGATATGAGACGCGTTTACTGATGTCCCCTAGTGGACGATTTGAACGAAGAAAGAAGCAACCAAACCTATATGCCTGCGTGAGATAATGGTTGTTGACATTTATTGGGACACGGAGGATGACTTACATGTAGCCTGGCGATCTGTAGGGGAGACTGGGAGAGAATCGCCTGACACCATTCACAGAGGGAACCAGCCTGTTGTATAAGGCCTAGTAGGGGAACAAAAAAAGAACAATTCAGATTTCATAATAGTCTTACATTGTCTATTGCAGCGGTCCCCTTTTTTGGCTGTGCACCCCCTGTTACCTCCTGACCTAACTGACGTACCCCCCCCCCCCCCCCCCCCCCCCCCCAGCGCTCAGTCTCGTATTTGGATGAAAATTATAATTGTTGTCTCCACCAGGCCGAAGGCATGGGGAGAGAGTATGTTTTGCACTCCGTCCGTGTGTGTGTGCGTGTGTCCGTCCGTCCGTCCGTCCGTCCTTCCGTCCGTCCGTTACCAGCTAATCTCCGGCACCGTTAACCCGGTCGATGCCAAACTTTGCACACACACTCCCTGGATGCCAACGATGAACCTCTGCCCCATATTTTCCAGAACGGCCTGTTATAGCGCCACCATGAGGCAGCTTTTCACATTTTTTACCTAAAACTGCACCGATCTGCGTGAAACGTTGCATGCACACTCCCTAGAGGCCAAGGACAAACCTTTGACCTGCATTTTCCGCATCTGCCTTTTATAGCGCCACCAGGAGGCCGACTTTTGTAAAACACATTTTTTGATATTACTCCTCCAGATTCTGTCCAAAAATCTCACAAATCGTTACACAGTATCTCTATGGTCATGTGCTCAAGTCGGATCTGTCCGATATTTCATATTCCATCCTAATTGGCTATTTCATTGGCTTTCACAGTTTGCAAGATTGCCCCGTTTGGAACAAAAGCCTCAAATCATGAACGCAGCATGCAATTTACGTGAAACATTTACATTTTCTTACTAGGCTGAGGAACATATCCCACCCTTTTCACATTGGCCTGTTATAGCGCCACCAACAGGTTGATTTTTGCAAAACACATTTTTGGAACAAAATGCCTCAAATCATCCAATTGCCATCAAAGGCGTATGAAGAAATGGCACCCTTTTCACATTGGCCTATTATAGCGCCACCAGGAGGCCACAACCTGACCTGCCCTGGTGGAGACCTGTGCCCCGAGGGGCACTTTTTCTAGTTTTAATATGATTATGACAAATAATCACAGACATTGCACCGAGAGACATGCAGCTGCTGTATACTCCCACAGCTGCACTATACTCTCCTTACAACAGTGTTTTACCAGATTTTGCCGTTTGTGTACAACACAAACCTTGTGTACAACACCATAAAACCGCCATTACCCTTTTCAGTTCACGCACCCCCTAGAGGGCGTTCGCGCACCACAAGGGGTGCACACAACAGTTTGGGAACCCCTGGTCTAATATAAGACTGAAATTGTGACCTTACATTATACTCATTGTGACATTAAAAATCACTCTTGTAAAGTGAGCGCAGGGGGGGGGGGGGGGGGGGATTAGTAATGAAGGACCTTATTGATTTAATTCCTTCACTAACCCTTGAACATGCAATGACCTCACAATGAGACAAAGTGAGCATTTTCTTCACATTTTAAAGCAGGCCCAGATATTTTCATGTATTCAGTGTAGTGTCAAAATGAGTGAACAAAGTGCTGACACCGCTGTGATTGTCACCTTGTCTGATTGGGTTGCCTTGTGGTTGTGGAGCATTCTGGCATCAATGGCAGCTGCTGTCAAGTTATTGGCTGCTGCGATGGCGTGAATGGTTGAACTGGAGGGGGGTGGGCCGTGTGTGTACACACACAGAGAGAGAGCAAGGGGATAAGACACGGAAGAATAATCAAAGCGTGGAATAACTACAGTACTTAAATTAAATTAGTAAATTGTAATTGAGTGTAATTAAAGTTCTGTGGTTTTGTGTGGACAGACTAAAACCGCAAAGCTTGCTCTTGCATAGCCCCGGTCCCTACAACCTAAGGCAGAGTGTATAGCCGGAAGTGTCGGACCGGAACATCCGTCAGATTTATTTCCCCCAGATACCATATTTTTCGACCAATCACAACACTTCCGCCAATGCACTCTACAGCGCAGGTCTTGCCCAGCGTGGGTCTTGCATATCAACTCTGGCCTCAAATAATAAAATACATCTAGTATGGATTTGTCTTTGTCTTGTAGGACTGTGACAATATTATGACATACTCCATTTATTTACCAAGAGAAAAAGAAAAACAGTCCCCCTTTTTAGTTTAAAAGGCCATGAAAACACCACAGGAGTGCATTTGGGAGGTGGAGTAAGGAAAAGAGTGAAATGAAGAGCAGGTGTTTTGGCTTGAGACAGGGTGGCTAGCCTTATCACAACCACTTTGAAACTGCTCTCCATCCCTCCTCCCCTCACTTCATGGACACTGGCTTTAGTCATGATTGTTATGCTACAAGTGTGTGTGTGTGTGTGTGTGTGTGTGTGTGTGTGTGTGTGCGCCCGCGTGCATGCGTGTGTGCGTGCATGTGTGTGTGTGTTGGCATAATGAGTATTGATGTGTGCGTGCACGTCTGCATGCATCTCTGCATGTTTCCAAAGCCTTTGAAGCCAGTGCATGTCCAGCTGAGAGATCGGTGAGGGTCTGTCTCAGTGTCTTACCTCCTCCATAGGGATGACCTGGGCATATCCCCCTCCTGCGGCTCCCCCTAGGTACAGAGACAAGAGGCAGCGCCGTCAGACAGAGACAATGGGACGGGGGGGACGGGGTACACAGAGCAATGCTGAGCTGTGGACTTTGAGTGAACCACTCCACCCTGTTACAAACCGTAGTGAGCTGTGAAATTCTAGCCTCAAACTGACAAACCCAGGTCTGGGCCAGGTTATTTGATACATTCCAGATTGCTGACTCTGTCCCTTGTCCTTGGCCCTTTTCCATCCTCCACCCAAACGTTTAATAGGAAAACAAAACAAAATGTAGAGTTTTGCAGAAAACACTACAGATTCAAGTACACAGTGGTTCCTGACATAGTTCAGTCAGATAACAATTTATTATAGAATGAGAATACAAGTGTGCATATATTAAATATTTTAACTTGACATTTTTCTCCCTGCTCGGCACAATTATACAATCATCATTAACCATTAAAAGCAGGGAGATAGATATACAGTACAATAACAACCCCCCATGGGGAACAGGAATAGCAAAGCTCACTGGTGGTGCTGGGGTGGCGGTGCGAGGAAACATGCATAATAACACCAGAAATGCATATGCAGAGGAAGGAATGCAGGAAGAATCCAGTCTTAGGCGAGCTTAAATACCCCGACCAATTGGTCAGCTGATTGCCACGACAGTGAATGAGTGAATGACATGTGGGTCTTGCATAACACTGAATGAGCCCCTCGAGTATATCTGACTGAACTCTGCAAGCTACGTATCATTTAACTTTGTTTTCAAATATGAAGCTTCGTATGATCCCGTCTTCATCAGGGCAAAGTAGTTTGCTAAATGATTTGTGCCACCAAGGTACCCTGTAACTGGTTGAGCAGGCCTTGTGCCAATTACATCATTGCATAGGTGAACAAAACTTTTACAAACTCCAAACAAAACGTTTTTTTTTGTTTTTTTTTCCTCGCATGCATTACATCTGCCGAAAAAGGAAGTGTCTTTACTGTAACAATTGCATTTAATGTATTTATGCAAACTAAGCCAGGGGCTCGATAATCATTATGCATCTTGGACACCTCCTTATGTCAAATGGACTTGACAATATTTGCCTTGGGCACTTGATTATGCCTATCAAGAGCCATTATCTTTAAATAAATAAATCAGGGATAGCGCCCAGCTAGAGGGATGCTTCGAGGTAGCAGAAAGAATATCCTAAATATATAAGGGAAATAAACAGGGAGAAATGGGGGGACAAACAAGGGACACCAAAAGGAGAAGAATGCTTTGATTGGCAAGAGACACTTTTAGTAAGAATCTTTTCTCCCTTTACGCCCTCTTTCTCCCTCCCACCTTTCTTTCTGGTAGTCATGTCCCCTTGGTAGCAGGGCTCAAAGGCATGCCTGCTGCTGGCTATAATTGAAGGGGGCCTCTCACCTCCACTGGGAATCAAGTTGGTTCCTTAGAGAACGCTGTCTGCGTTAGGGTGTACTTGTGCGTGCGTGCGTGCGTGCGTGCGTGTGTGTGATTGAGTGCCTGTCTGTGTGTGTGTAAGAAAGTGAGTGGAAGACAGAAGGAAAGAGGAAGGTACGTTAGTGTTACATACAGTACATGAAAGTGCGTGCAAAGTAATTCAAAACCAAGTTTAGGCTACACATGGCGTATAGATAGAAAACAGAAAAGGTAAAGTGAGACTGTTTCCAATACTGTCCTGCCTCTCTGTATCGTTGGCAGGCAGACGCAGTGGAGTAATAGCTGTTGCAACGGCACGCATGCTTGCTCACTCACGCACTCGCACGAGACAGTCGCGACACGCGTGCATGCGAAAGGAGTCAGTTGTGCTTTGCCTGCTCCATCAACAATTCACACATCTTTCAAAGAGGGGCCCCCCACCCTTGCTGTCACCCCCACCACCACACTCTCGCTGCTTTTATAAGATGGAGAGAACATTCTACACAAAACAGAATCAATACTATAATCTCAAATGCTTTGTCTTTTGAAGCTCACTGGCCCCACGCCATTGTATTTGTAACTACTGGTCCAGGAACATTACTTTTGAAATGACAAAGAGTTAAGAATTGACTATTGCAATCACTCATAGATGATATAATTAAGACAATTTCACAAAATCATTACAAAACACCAGTACCACAGAACAATAATGTGAAATTAAATGCTACGATCAGGGCTATGTTGTATTCTATTTTTGAGTGGTGCAACCACTCCAAGGAACAGCAATGTCCGTGTTAACCTATGTGACTTGTGTTAAAGGAGAATTCCATGCTAGAAGGCTTTCTTACCTTTCTTTGTAGTCTTTACGTCCCCACCAAAGAGGTCCAGGTGTTTTTTTGTGCAAAAACTCCTTATTGGCTATTTCCCCTACCATAAGCCCATTTTTTTTGAGCGATGGAAATAAGCGAATTAGCACAACACCCCATAGCCCCATTCAATTAATTTAGGGCTTATGGTAGGGGAAATAGCCAATAAGGAGCTTTTGCACAAAATAACACCTGGACCTCTTTGGTGGGGACGTAACAACTACAAAGAAAGGTAAGAAAGCCTTTTAGTATGGAATTCTCCTTTAACCTATGTGACTATGTGACTATGAGTACCAGTAGGGGCAAAAGTGGCACTGTTGTGCCAGAAACAGACAGAGAGAGATAGTGCTGCACTGTTGCCTGCTAATGAGAGAGAGAGAGAGGGGGGGGGGGGGGGGGGGGTGATGGTCCTATATTCGGCAGAGAAATACAGTAGGATACACTGTTAATCAAAGGTCGCATGCACGCATCCGCCTCGTTGATGGCAGACTGCTGGGCGAGCGCTGGCGCTTTAGCATGGGGGGTCAGATCAATCCCATATTTTTTTTATTGTTGTATTGTATTGTATTACTCGACGACACTGAAAATGAGTTTGATTACTCAGTGTAATTTTGAGAATAAACAAAACTTGAATGAATATAAGGAGCATGTCTTGAGTGTACAGGGTTTGATGAGGTCAGATCAACATATGGAATGTCAGAACAGGTCAGCTCCATACAGTATATGGAAATCTAAGGGTGGTAGCGGGGACATTCTCTTGAGTGTACAGGGTTTGATGAGGGCCCAGGTAGGGCCGGGCCTGGAATGTCAGGTTCTGACATATATCCATATATGGAGATGAATTGCTGCTCTGAGGGCAGCTTTTGAATGCTGCTCTCAGGGCAGCTTAAATGCTATACAACCATGTCAATTTGCTGTAACATTTGATAGCTACAGTAGCTAACATTAGCTAAATGAAATTAACACCTTGCTAAGTTTGCTAAGTTTAGTTAGCTAGCAAACCTTAGCTTAATGAAAGTAGCCCTTGCTAAATTTAGTTCTAGCAGGGGTTAACATATTGATGTTTAAAAGTTTATGAGACCTTATGAGAGCAGTACCTGCAGGAATTGGTGCAAATTCAGCAGGAGCAGAGAGCAGGTTTGAAAGCTGGAGCGGAGTGATGCAATATATGGTTGCCACTCCAAAATTCCATTGAACCCGCCTCCCACTCTTAGCCCCGCCCCCTCTCACTATTAACCCTGCATCCCGCTTGCTGATTGAACGGGCGTGAGGGCCAATGAAATTCAATGCTGCCCTCAGAACGCATTCCAAGGCATATAAGTCACATCTGCGAAAAAAACATGGCCCATCACCATCACACATTATAATAGGACAATATCAGTCACCGGAACATGGTTAAAATTGAGTTTTTAAATGGGTTTACCGCCGGTATATAGGAAGGGCGTGTCTGATCAAATGAATATCTGAACTAAATATTGTATCAAGCTACTAAAAGACTGTGTAGGGTGCACACAAAACACACAGAGTAGACATTAAAAAAAAATCACACCCATGTGAAGTGGGGGCGCTCTTATCATCATACATCACATTCTGTGCTCAACCAATCAAATCATCACAAATATCATTCCGGCCAATCAATTTTGTCATCTTCACTTTTCTTTTTTCCTAAATGTTTTATCCCACAATTTTGTAACCCATTTTTTCACCCAGTGTCAATTATCTCCTGGGCGCTACACTTCCTCTGCCAACCTGGGGGGGGGCAGCGGACTGACCTCATGCTTCTTTCTATGCATGAGGAGTCCAAGCTGCTTCTTTTCACCTGACAGGGGAGAGTTTCCCCGGCCGGACGTAGCGCGTGGAAGGAACACACCAGTTAATTTCCCCTCTATCAGGCGCCCCGGCTGGCCAAGGGGAGGTAGTTTAGAGACCAGGATTACGGCATGTTTTTGTGAGGGTACCTACCCTAGGGGACACGGGGAGAACATGCAAACTCCACACAGAAAGGCCCTTTCGCCAACCCCGCCTCGGGTATGGGCACTGATGACGCGGAGGAGGGAACACGCCCCCAGCGCCCACAGCGTCCCCAGCGGGAATCGAACCCAGGACCTTCTAGCTGTGAGGCGACAGCACTACCGACTGTGCCACCGTCCGTGACCCCATCTTCACTTTTCTGTCCTCACTTTTACCTTCAATGTTTGCGTTTACACAAATCCGGAATGCTGGGTAGGCTTATACTGTAGGAGGGGCTAGTGTCCCTCAAAAAGTGCCCCTCAGCCTCGGGGCACAGGTCTCCACCATGATTGGGGCAATTTTTCTAAAATTACAAGAGGCATTTCTTCCTCAGCCTAGTGGGAATATGTGTGCACAGTTGCACCGCAATCTGAAGCTGCGTTCATGATTTGTGGCATTTTGTACAAAATGGGCCACTCCTGAAAACTCTGGAAGCCATTCTTAGCCAATCAGGATGGAATATGATAAATCAAACAGACCCGTCTTGTGTACCAATTAGTGTGACATTTTGATCAAATCTAAAGGAGTAATACAAAACAAATCACAGTTGTGACATTCCGGCCAATCACTTTTGGCGTCCTCACTTTATATCCTCGCATTCCGTGCTCACTGCTCAGTCAATCAAATCATCGCTATGGGGTACACACAAACACACAAAGCTGGGCATAGGAGGGGCTAGCGCCCCTCAAAAAAGCGAACTACCCCTTTAAATGACTCTTTCTGGTACTCTTACTCGTTAGTCAAAATATTGTTAGTAACAGTTGTGTTGCATTCAGTTATGTGAGTCATGTGCTTCTTGCTGATTATATGGCATACAGTGAGTACTGAGTCTGACATGTGAGAACAAGCTGCTACATGTCAAAATTCCTTTTTGTTTCTTTGTATACAAATCTCTCAGTGTAAAAAGCACATTGCTCACAGTGGGGCTACCCACAAACATAAAGGACCTGGTGAACCACGGTCCTCGTGGCCTTGGTCCTACAAGATGCCTCCAGCTCCTCAGGTAGCAGGCCCAGCTCCTCAGCCAGCTGGTGCACTGACTAGCTAGGGACCACCTGGGCTCTGGAAGTATCTATGTCACTTCAGGAACGAAGACAAAACAACATGACCGTTCAAATGGGATGTAGTAATATGGATGTACTGTACGTATACATTGTAATATGTCACGAAAGAAGAAGAAGAAATGGCGGCATACATCATGTTTAGTAATACTAAACATGTTCCATGACACTGACGCTGTATGATGATTATCATTTTTATGTATGCCTTTTTCTTTTTTACAGGAACAGGGCTAGTGTCCCAATGGCATGTAGGAAAGGGGGTTATTGAAGCATACAGAACTCATCACTGCCACCCAGGTGGAAGAGCGCATCACTGCTTGCCTGGCTGACATCTCACAGTGGATGTCCTCCAACCACCTCAAGCTGAACCCAGACAAGACTGAGCTTCTCTTCTTCCCAGCTAAGTCCTGCCCGATGCGGGAGCTAACTATTTCCGTAGACAACGCCCTGGTAACGTCTGTCCCAACAGCCAGGAACCTTGGTGTTGTCCTGGACAGTCAGCTCTCGTTCAAAACTCACATCACAGCTGTCACTCGATCCTGTAGGTTCACACTCTATAACATACGACGAATTAGACCGTTCCTCACCCAGGAATCATCCCAGCTCCTAATCCAGACAACAGTCCTGTCAAAACTTGACTATTGCAACTCTCTCCTTACTGGCCTACCGGCATGTGCACTGAAGCCTCTCCAACTGATCCAAAATGCCGCAGCTCGCTTGGTCTTCAACCAGCCAAAATTCTCACATGTCTCCCCCCTGCTCCGCTCCCTGCACTGGCTCCCGGTCGCTGCCCGCACAGAATACAAAACTCTGATGTTGGCATTTAAAGCAACCAAAGGTATGGCTCCCCCATATCTTGCCAGCATGATTGAACCCTACAAACCCTCCCGCGCACTCAGATCAGCCAACGCAGGGAAGCTGGAAGTACCCTCACTAAAAACGCCGGGACAACGCTCCACACGTCCCAAACTCTTCTCCCTTCTGGCCCCAAAACTGTGGAATGCACTTCCCGTTGCAATCAGAACTGCAGCATCACTCCCGATCTTCCGCCGTAGTCTGAAAACCCACCTTTTCAGACTCCATCATGGCCCATAGCACTTACCCTACCCCCTTAGACAGCACTTCTTAGACTTATATAGCATTTGAAACAGACTTATAGCATGTCATGTAGACAGCACAATAAGTGCATTGTATGTAGTCATAGCACTTCATAGTATATATGTACAGCATAGTATAGCACATATGTGTAGTTTATATGTATAGTGTCATTATATAGATATGTTCTAGTTATAGTTTATATGTATAGTGTCATTATATAGATATGTTCTAGTCACGGTCTTAGCTTACGCATGTTTCGCGATAAATGCATTTTGTTACATATGTGATGTATTCCCATGCTTTTTGTTCTTGCCTATTGTAAGTCGCTCTGGATTAAGAGCGTCTGCTAAATGCCTAAATTGTAAATTGTAAATTGTATGATAGTCTATTGGCCTTCCTTGACCAACAGCCAAAAACAAACACTGGTACTTATTTTGAAGGCAATTTATGGGACTTTACCATTATATGTGACCCTTGGCCGATCAAAGTCACATAGGACCATTACCATTAGCTGAAACACTTCTTGAGAAACACAACAATAATGATTTAAAATGTTAAGGTGCTGTCTCGGGTAACATTTAGTTTCCCCATCTATACTGTACTCTAATTACCAGTATGACATAGCAATGTTTTATAATTACCAGTATGACATGGAAATGTATTATGGATATGCAAGAATATTGTGAGGTATGTGTGCAAATAGTTCTAATTGACACCTGTGTTCTTACACTGGCAGGTGTTTTCTTGTTTGTTTGTTCGTTTGTGTAGGGCTACACAGGGAATTTGGACATCAGCTAGAAGTGGTATCGTCATCCAGTTCAATGACTCCATGTGGTGATTTGAAGATTGGGCATTCATCGATGATGCGTTCAACAGTCTGTGGTTTTCAGCATTCACAGAGATCAGTGGCAGACACACCAATCATAAATTATGCAGATAGAGTTCGGTCTTAGCTAGCCTACTCCAGAGTGAAGTCTGTTGAGGTTGACCCAGCCAGGCATTCTGTGGTAAGTCTCACCCAGGAGGATTGGTTGAAGGGGAGTTGATGAACTTCCTCAATGTGGATGTTGAATTGTACCATTGATTATTCCAGCAGCCAATGACCCATCCAGGGTGTGGAGGGCTCGTGGTAAGGAGTCCCCTAGCCTCGGTGGAGAAGTGTCTGCGTTTGAGTCTTGTTGGCTCATCTGCACTCTTGCAGGCCAGCTTCAAGGTCAGGATTGTTTTCTTGTGGTAAATGGTAAATGGTGCATTTATATAGCGCCTTTATCCAAGGCGCTTTACATAGATTGTGCATTACATTCACCCATTCATACACCGATTGCGGCGGAAGCCATGCAAGGACCAACCAGCACATCGGGAGCAATTTGGGGTTCAGTGTCTTGCCCAAGGACACTTCGACATGTAGACAGGAGGAGCCGGGATTCGAACCGCCGACCCATGGATCATTGGACGACCTGCTCTACCTCCTGAGCCACAGTCGCCACAGTTGTGCATCTGATTATCTGATTATCATGCTACATTATTATATGTCTCTTTGTCATGTCCTACCATTTAGGCATGATGATCTAAACCGAAACATTGCATTAAATTATAGTGCAAAAAAAGTGACTTATTTAAGTTCAACAAGTAGTCAGCCAAGTTGACAAGAAGGTAAGAAAACAGGTACCAGGCCAAGAGACACACCTGCATTCTGTATGCTGCAGAGAGGTGGGCTGTGCCAGAGTTGGAGAACATCTCAACAGCAGGTTCATCTAGGACAGGATACGGACTGTTAATGTGACACATTCAACCCATCCATTCATTAAAACAGGGGTTCTCAACGTTTTTGGCTCAGGAAATGCTTTGGCCATGTCTAGCACATGGCTTTTGAAGATTACATCATATGGCCGCCAAGTCCTATGGGACTTTTAATGTTTGTTTAGAATTAGAGCACTTATGATGTAAATCGTTAGCCAGCCAAGTCTATTTGTTTGTTTAGGGCACTAAATGACTGCGTAAGACACCATATGTGGCCGATATAAATACACTGGGTGCCCCTCACTTCACTTTTTTGAGGGGCGCTAGCCCCTCCTATGCCCAGCTTTGTGTCTGCGGAATGTAATGCATGATGTATGATGATAACAGCACCCCCTCATTTCACACGATTGTGATTTTTTATTCTAACTGTATTTGTATTGAAGGCTATGAATCTTTCATGTCATGTTTATGAATTGAATACATAGGACCTGAATGGAAACAAGACCGCAAGGATCTGTTTTGGTGCCATCCTTTTAGACCAAGCGTTTGATTGTACTCTGTGCCGTTTACATTTCTGTCTAATACAATCAATCAACCCTTGTGCTCTTGATCCAAGGGCTGTCCTTTCTCATTTCAGTCTTTAGTGTTAGATCCTGTGTAGTTTGTTCAGTCCATCTAAAGAAAGAGAAGGACTGCCACCATGTGGTCAGTATATAAAACTGCATGCAATATGCAACACAAACACCTGTTTCCACAGATGAGACTGGTACCATTCCTTCCTCTTCTCTGTATCAGTCATTGTATTGCCAGCCCTTGGGGTCCTTCACTGCCAATGAGCAACACGATCTTCCCCCTCCAGAGATCTGTGAAAATAAATTAATTTACTTATTTCGTGGCTTGAACACAGGATATGACTGGGCTGGGCTGGCTGCTGCAGGCTGGGATAATACTTTAATGTTTTGAACAATGCATTTTACCCCCACGATCATAATATTTCAGCTGAAGGAGATCAACATAATTTGCATGCCACAATTGCCACATAGTATAGTCTGCAGGGGTTTATGGAGTACTCTGAATCTCTTATAGTCTCTTATAATGATATAAAAGTTTGGAACTCAAGACTGGTGTGCAGACTTCCTATCTTCTCATCTCCACGGGCACTTTGACCTCTGAAAACCGACCGTTGACCCCCAAACTCAGCGTGTCTCTCCAGCAGCTCAATGACTGACAGCACTGGCATAAGGTGGCACAAAGACATGTGGTGCGTTCACACGGGCAAATGTAAAAGATGCAGTCTACCATTCATTGTCAATGGAAGCCAGCGACATGACGTTGCAAAGTAGCTGCATGTAGCTGCTCCAACTCAACTCATGGTGCGTTCACACGGGCAGACACAAAGACGCGTTGTGAGTTGAATTTGAGCAGCTACGTGTATCATCGTGTCTTTGAGACCCACTGGTGTAACAGAGTGTTTCCAGTGAGCCAACATGCACAAAATCAGTAGCCTGAGTTCCAGCCGGATTCACTGTGTTCCGTGGATTAGTACCGAAGTGACAAAAACAAATCCACGGAACGCAGCAAATCAGGCTGGAAGCCAGGCTACAATATCAGCAGCACCCGGACTCCGTTTGACCAGAATGGAACAGAGCCTTCATTAATATCATTGACACTCGGTGACACCTGTGAAGGAAGTAGGGAAGAGGCCCCAAGTTCTTTCCAAAATGGCGTGTGTGCATAGAGCCCATTCCCATTCAACTCTATGGCAAAATAAATTACTATGACGTCATGTGGACCACTACATCATCATCATCATGATAAAAGCCAAGAAAAAAAGGCACCGCGCACTTCACACAAGTGTGATTTTTGAGGCGCGATAGCCCCTCCCATGTCCAGTTTGTGGTGTGTGTAACCCGAATTTTGTCCTAACACAAACATTAAATGCCATTGACAATGAATGGACAATTTTGGGTGTTTGTGTAAACACAAACATTGCGTAACACAAACATTGATGACGAAGGTGAGGACGCAAATTGTGATTGGCCGGAATGAGAAGATGATGTATGATGATGTACGATGATAAGAGCGCCCCTCACTTCACACGGGTGTGATTTTTTTTTAAACATAGAAAAAACGTATTAAACTCTGATATTTGCACATACAGTAGTTTATGTGTATTGCATATATGCTAACATGTATTGTAGTGATATGGGTGATAGGGTGTTTGGTGACACACTGACACAATCTGGCCTAGATGTACCGTAGATGTGTTGAGGAACTTTTAACACAATCAGTCCACTTTGTTCAACTCATACTGATTATGCAGGGTCCTTCACCAATTTCTTCACTCACATGTCTTTGGAGAGGACATTTGCTAAATGTACTCACTGTTTTAATTAATTATGTGCAGGGCGATACTGATTTGGGCCAAATTTGACACAGCATGCAAGTAAATGCATTTACCTCTGCCAGGCGGGCAGCAGAAGTGCACACCACAGAACTGTTTGTTGGATGTCTGCTTTGGGGAAAAAGGAGCCATCCTGTGTAGGTCCAAAGTTCAAACTAAAGGGGATCATTCTTAAACATAATGAATGGCTTCTTCTTGATGGGCATTCACATAAGTCATTCTGTCAAGTAAGAGACTGAAAGTGCTTCTGATGAAACACTCCTTCGGGTCCATCTTTAAACAAGTCACCAATCCACACTCTCTGCTCTCAGCTTTGAGTGCATTGAGCACGCGTTGGTGCGTTTTATACCATGCACCCTTGAGTCCTCATTCAACACCTCTTTTCTCTCACTCACTCACTCACTCACACACACACACACACACACACACACACACACACACACACACACACACACACACACACACACACACACACACACACACACACACACACACACACACACACACACACACACACACACACACACACACACACACACACACACACACACACACACACACACACACACACACACACACACACACACACACACAAAAGGTCTGGCGAGGCCACGGTTGTCATAAATCAACCTCACAGAGTCATCTGAGGAATGCCATACCTACATAAGCCCATGAGCTAGGAGATCCCTACTACACTTACAAACATGGGATCAGGGGTTCCCCCTCGAGCTGGGTAAAGGTTTTCCCTTCCCTCTGCTACAGGGTTACATAATGTTTACGCACAGCACAGTAGAGGTTGGAACTAGTGGTTAGAAATACGAAAAGAATACATAAAAACAGATCAATTCTTCACTGGGGGAATATCGTAAAATAATGGCTGATTCATAGAAATGACCATTTGGTGAAGATAGAGACCGATAAGCCTGCAATTCTTCTATCCTGAGCATGTGAAAAAATGACAGTGTGGAGGTGAGGGGACTGTGGATTAATTTTAAAGGGATATTTCACTTTTTTTATGGTCTACTCAGGCTCACCTTTGTGAACACCCCGGACAGTTTTTAAGTTGCTTGATCAGTTACAAACCCAATGTAACTTCAACCTCCATTTTAACCATGGCTCATACTGCCCTCCTAATACGTGAGCCGTGAGGTGCCCATGTTATTTTTATTAATACTTTTTATAATTTCGCTCCCTAAAGCGCAGGCTGCTATTTTTCCAATTTCTTAAAAAATAGGTTGAAGTTATAATGGGTTTGTATAGGAAGGGCGTGGGGCAGATAAAGTGAATATCAAATAGTGAATCAAGAAACTTAAAAACTGTCCAGGGTGTTCACATAAACCTGAGTAGACTATAAAATTACCAAAAGTTTCTTTAAGCTTAATAGAGGAAAATAGTTTACCTTTCCTGCCATTTTCTTGTTGATCTTCAGCCAGCCATCATCTTCACCTGCCTTTAGGGAAAAACATTTAATCACACGCACGCACACAGGCCCAGGGCGAAAGAGGTGACAGTGTGCGAGGCAGGGGGGCCAATACAGTGTTATAGACTTGAGTCAATCAGTACAAATCAAGCAAGATATGATTATGAACATTCATTCCCTGGCGAGATCTTAGAAAAAATGACAGATTCTCATTTATTCAATCAGTACAAAGCTATACTCTCAGTATTGAGCAAGATATTATTCCCTGATGAGCATAGAAAAAAAATATCATATATACCTCAAAATAGTAGTATTTGGACATTATCATTTCAAATGTTATATTGATCTTGCCCTGTTCTCCCCTGCAAAAGTAGCATGTAATTGCTGAGGTTTCATCTATTACCCCAAATCTAATAGCGAAGTAAACTGCTGTAAACACGTTCTTTGATCTGATCATTTCATTAAAAGCAGCCCGTCAGTAACCAGTAAGGTTAACCATAATTGTTTTGCCCTGAGAACACAGTAACACACAGGGGACAGGAACTATGGTGGCCAACTCACCGTATGTTATGTATGGACATCCATTGTAGATTAGATCATTACATGTCTTACACAAATAAGCGTAAATCTTTTATGTACATGAGATTTTCCAACAGCATCTGCATAACATTAAATACCTTGTATCGGTATATTAACATCTCACCTAGGCAAAGGAATGGACATTCCATTGATAAGAGGGGGGGGAGCCTCCCCCTGGCCAGCCGGGGGGCCTGATGGAGGGGAAAGGAACTGGTTGGAATAACGTGTTCCTTCCACGCGCTACGTCCAACGAGGGAAACTCCCTGGTTGTGTCCCAGGTGTAAAAGGATCAACACTCAGGCATGAAGGAAGCATGAGTTCAAGTCCGTTGCTCTCCCCATGTCCCCCATACATGGGGACTAGGTTGGCGGAGGGTGTGTAGAACCCAGGATCACATTAGATAATTGACACAGGGGTGAAACATGGGTTACAAAATCGTGGGATAAAAAAATATTAAAAAAAATAAAGAGGGGGGAGGGGAGGGGTAACAACAACAAGTCAAGAAAAAAACAACAGTACAAATCAAGAACAATGACTGTCGATGTTTACAGCTGCCAAGAATCAATAGAACATTTGATTTTAATTTGAGGCAGTCAACACAGAGGACCAGTGTTGGCACCTGTTCTGGTTGTGGATGACGCCTTTCTCTATTTCCTTCTGTTCTTGTCAAGGCGGAGGGCCAGCCAGGAGCCCAGCGTGCCACCATAGAGGGAATCCACAACACAACATGTCGGCATTTACACAGCATTTAGAGCAGCAGGACACCATAAGCACCATAAGCTTTAGGCCTAGTTCTCAACGTCCAGGCAGCCAGGCAGGGTCCCCCACAGATCGTGGGACAACAAAAACGATTTCTCAGAAAATAGCAACAAAAACGATTTCTCAGAAAATAGCAACAAAAACGATTTCTCAGAAAATAGCAACAAAAACGATTTCTCAGAAAATAGCAACAAAAACGACCAGGTCAGTTCTGCAGAGTTGCACCAGAAAAGACGTGGTGATGTGGTGCACAAAACTAAGACTTTTAAAATAATGCATTAAGTAACTTAATTTTAAACTTGAACTGCAGTTCCAGTTATGGGTCTCTGTCAATCGCAGCTGTCTCGCTTATATTAGACTCTCTACTATACGCATCGCTCTGATTGTTACAAAATGTCATAATATTACGGATAATTTATCAGTATCTAACTTTCATTTTTAAATAGTTCTTACTTGCATGCTGGTGACGCTGGTAGCCTACTGGTTTGCTGTACCAGTGTTGGTGTTCTTGATGGTGTTCTTGGTCCGGGTGGATGCCGGTGCAGTGTTTGAACTAGTAACTAATTAGCTAGTCTCTCGAGACTGTTGAAGAGGGTGCAGTTTTCCCTTTGTATTGCAGATGGGTTCCCAGATTGGCAATTAGCAAACATGGCATGCTATTGCTAACATACTACTTCAGTGCCTACTTGCACCATGCTAGCTGAGCCACCAGTTAAGAGCAGTTCAGATCATAGAGACAGACAGACTATAAAAGATTCAGAGACAAATGCAGACGGTAACCATGAGGACTGGGGTGGGCACTGTTTTGGCAGGACAACTGGGAACTAATGGAGGGCATTATGTGGGTGCCTGCCTGGATCACAGATAGTTTACCGTTTTGCATGTTCACTCAAAATGTTCCTGCTACAAACACTGATATTTGTAGCATTTTCACACCCCTTATGGTGTAAGTGAATTTGCTCTTGGCTCTGCATTGTTTAGAGAGGCTCCTCAATGGGCGACCCAAATTTGGGCTATTTTCTTAACTTTATTTTTAAAACCCAGAAAAATATTCCAGACAAATTTAATAATAGGAGGATTGGTCCTTTGTGCAAACTTTGGAAGCTAGTCAATAATGGGTTGTAACGAGAGTCCTCAACAGATTTGAAAATGAAGGCCCTGCCCGAAGAATTACCATAATTTTAGGCCTGAAAACCTGAAAAAAGGGGGCACGGTGGCACAGTTTGTAGTGCTGTCTCACAGCTAGAAGGTCCTGGGAGTTTGATTTCCTCTGGGTGACGCTGTGGTGCGTGTTCTCTCCTCCGCGTCATCAGTGCCCATACCTCGAGGAGGGGTTAGCAAAAGGGCCTTTCTGACTGTGTGGAGTTTGCATATTCTCCTCGTGTCCCCTAGGGTAGGTACCCTCACAAAAAACATGCAGTAATCCTGGTCTCTAAACTACCTCCCCCTGGTCAGCCGGGGCGCCTGATGGCTCCCGCTTCGAATGGGATCAGTGTATTGAAACGGGGAAAATCAGGTGCAATCAGGCCTTTCAATAGACTGAGTAGACGTCTACCCGTCTACTCAGGTGCTCAGTAGGTTGATTCCTTCCTATTGTGTAGGTTGATCTGTGCAGTTTAATGCATCGCATGCAGCTACTGGAGCTCAGTAGGTGATCATTCCTTTCAATGCAGCCGTGGTGTCTACCGCGTCGAACATCGAACATGCACTGCTCCCGTGCTTGCGGTTATGTTTAGGTTAGGATTAGAGATAGGGATAGTAATTTCGGAACAAGGAACCTTCTGACTAACGACACGGCACCGCTCCAGTAGCTGCATGCGATGCATTAAACTGCACAGATCAACCTACACAATAGGAAGGAATCAACCTACTGAGCACCTGAGTAGACGGGTAGACGTCTACTCAGTCTATTGAAAGGCCTGATTGCACCTGATTTTCTCCGTTTCAATACACTGATCCCATTAACGTGTTCCTTCCACGCGCTACGTCTGGCCGGGGAAACTCTCCCCTGTCAGGTGACAATGACTGTCGATGTTTACAGCTGCCAAGAATCAATAGAACATTTGATTTTAATTTGAGGCAGTCAACACAGAGGACCAGTGTTGGCACCTGTTCTGGTTGTGGATGACGCCTTTCTCTATTTCCTTCTGTTCTTGTCAAGGCGGAGGGCCAGCCAGGAGCCCAGCGTGCCACCATAGAGGGAATCCACAACACAACATGTCGGCATTTACACAGCATTTAGAGCAGCAGGACACCATAAGCACCATAAGCTTTAGGCCTAGTTCTCAACGTCCAGGCAGCCAGGCAGGGTCCCCCACAGATCGTGGGACAACAAAAACGATTTCTCAGAAAATAGCAACAAAAACGATTTCTCAGAAAATAGCAACAAAAACGATTTCTCAGAAAATAGCAACAAAAACGATTTCTCAGAAAATAGCAACAAAAACGACCAGGTCAGTTCTGCAGAGTTGCACCAGAAAAGACGTGGTGATGTGGTGCACAAAACTAAGACTTTTAAAATAATGCATTAAGTAACTTAATTTTAAACTTGAACTGCAGTTCCAGTTATGGGTCTCTGTCAATCGCAGCTGTCTCGCTTATATTAGACTCTCTACTATACGCATCGCTCTGATTGTTACAAAATGTCATAATATTACGGATAATTTATCAGTATCTAACTTTCATTTTTAAATAGTTCTTACTTGCATGCTGGTGACGCTGGTAGCCTACTGGTTTGCTGTACCAGTGTTGGTGTTCTTGATGGTGTTCTTGGTCCGGGTGGATGCCGGTGCAGTGTTTGAACTAGTAACTAATTAGCTAGTCTCTCGAGACTGTTGAAGAGGGTGCAGTTTTCCCTTTGTATTGCAGATGGGTTCCCAGATTGGCAATTAGCAAACATGGCATGCTATTGCTAACATACTACTTCAGTGCCTACTTGCACCATGCTAGCTGAGCCACCAGTTAAGAGCAGTTCAGATCATAGAGACAGACAGACTATAAAAGATTCAGAGACAAATGCAGACGGTAACCATGAGGACTGGGGTGGGCACTGTTTTGGCAGGACAACTGGGAACTAATGGAGGGCATTATGTGGGTGCCTGCCTGGATCACAGATAGTTTACCGTTTTGCATGTTCACTCAAAATGTTCCTGCTACAAACACTGATATTTGTAGCATTTTCACACCCCTTATGGTGTAAGTGAATTTGCTCTTGGCTCTGCATTGTTTAGAGAGGCTCCTCAATGGGCGACCCAAATTTGGGCTATTTTCTTAACTTTATTTTTAAAACCCAGAAAAATATTCCAGACAAATTTAATAATAGGAGGATTGGTCCTTTGTGCAAACTTTGGAAGCTAGTCAATAATGGGTTGTAACGAGAGTCCTCAACAGATTTGAAAATGAAGGCCCTGCCCGAAGAATTACCATAATTTTAGGCCTGAAAACCTGAAAAAAGGGGGCACGGTGGCACAGTTTGTAGTGCTGTCTCACAGCTAGAAGGTCCTGGGAGTTTGATTTCCTCTGGGTGACGCTGTGGTGCGTGTTCTCTCCTCCGCGTCATCAGTGCCCATACCTCGAGGAGGGGTTAGCAAAAGGGCCTTTCTGACTGTGTGGAGTTTGCATATTCTCCTCGTGTCCCCTAGGGTAGGTACCCTCACAAAAAACATGCAGTAATCCTGGTCTCTAAACTACCTCCCCCTGGTCAGCCGGGGCGCCTGATGGCTCCCGCTTCGAATGGGATCAGTGTATTGAAACGGGGAAAATCAGGTGCAATCAGGCCTTTCAATAGACTGAGTAGACGTCTACCCGTCTACTCAGGTGCTCAGTAGGTTGATTCCTTCCTATTGTGTAGGTTGATCTGTGCAGTTTAATGCATCGCATGCAGCTACTGGAGCTCAGTAGGTGATCATTCCTTTCAATGCAGCCGTGGTGTCTACCGCGTCGAACATCGAACATGCACTGCTCCCGTGCTTGCGGTTATGTTTAGGTTAGGATTAGAGATAGGGATAGTAATTTCGGAACAAGGAACCTTCTGACTAACGACACGGCACCGCTCCAGTAGCTGCATGCGATGCATTAAACTGCACAGATCAACCTACACAATAGGAAGGAATCAACCTACTGAGCACCTGAGTAGACGGGTAGACGTCTACTCAGTCTATTGAAAGGCCTGATTGCACCTGATTTTCTCCGTTTCAATACACTGATCCCATTAACGTGTTCCTTCCACGCGCTACGTCTGGCCGGGGAAACTCTCCCCTGTCAGGTAAAAAGAAGGTGTCTTAGGGCAAGACACTGAATCCTACATTGCCTCCAATGAGTCGGTCGGTGCTAGCTTGCCACCACTGGTGTGGGAAGTGAGGACGCTGGCATCGACTGTTCGCCGCTTCACCTCCGAATGTATGAATGGACCATTGTATTAAAGCGCTTTGAGTAAGCACTCTATGCATAGAAAAGCTCTTCTTGCATTTCCCGTCAGTGTGTCAGGCACCAGTGTGTGTGTCGGGCACCATAATGGTGCCCAGATCTCGCGACATCATGTGAGTGTGACATCATCAGGGATGGAGATGTGGAGACCCTGATGTCATAGTAAATGCGACCTGCTGTCACAGTTAAGCCCATATATGGAGATCCCTGATGTCATCAATATTGGCCAGCAACTCTAGATCCGACCTCAAACCCATAGATCTCCATATATGGATATGTGTCAGAAGTTGTTCTGACATTCCATATGTTGATCCTTCCGATGTCTCCCTTTTGACTTATACCTGTCCATTCAAACTCTAGATGGGCCTGCCCCAAAGTTATTAGTACAGCCGCGCCCGGCAGCTGGCGAAAACTAGAGGCCCAAAAAAAAGGCCCGGCCCTACCTGGGCCCTCATCAAACGTCCCCACTACCACCCTTAAATCTCCATATACTGTATGGAGCTGACCCGTTCTGACATTCCATGTTGATCTGACCTCATCAAAACCTGTACACTCAAGACATGTATATATGGCCAGTACAGAATTAATTCCATGTGTACTGACCCCCCCCATGTCAAAGCGCCAGCGCTCGCCCAGCAGTCTGCCGTCAACGGGGCGGATGCGTGCACACGACCTCACCCGCTTCTCGCCCTCAGGCGTCTTACTGGTTATTATTATTAAGCAAGATCTCTGTTGTCATCTACACTTCTTCTTCTAGCCAATCTGCAGTCAGGCGATGTCAATCAGGCGATTGGACGCTGCCTTTAAATATCACTGCCTCTGTCACTTGTCATTCTCTTTTCAGCTTGAAACAAGCAACCCAGCTCCATCCCCTACTCCACCTTGTTCATCTAGTGTTGAGAAGGAAGGAGGTTCATCTGCACTGCCGCCACCAGCGTTTAGACTCCAATGGGGGGGGGGGGGGGGAAAGATAATCTTATACATTAAATATAAATGGAGTCCAATCACCAAAATGTTATCTTTTATGCAATAAAACTATTCATTTGTAACAACTTGATCTCTCCTTTTATTACGTTCATAATGTCCACAGAGACACGCATCCAACGAGCTTAGAGTTAGAACTGCCCAGATTGGACCTTCTGTTCCAGAGAGAATGGCCAAAATGGCCACTTTCAACGATTCTAGATGTTTGAGTTTTGTCAATTTTCATGAGCTAGGAAGCTCGGACAGCAACAAACAAGACATAGAAGAGCTGCAAGATTAGGCATAGCATATGGGCAACAAGTACTGATAAAATCTCAAATGTAATTTATATGGAATCAAAAAGCCTTCACATACTGTAGGCTATAAATACCACAATACAACTTGTGGTGAGATCGATACAAGAATTCAACAGAAATAATAGTAAGGTCATGCAATTTAGTAATTTATTTATATTGTAAATAAATGTTGGATTAAAATGTATTTATTGTAAATTTTACAATAAATGAATACATTTGTATTCATTGTATTCATTCATTCTGCATAGCAACGTGCCGTTTAATTTCCAAATCAATTTCCATTCAAAACCATTCAGCACTATATGTTATATAATTATATTATATATTTTGCTCAAGTTAATTATATAAGAATAACTCTAAATTCCATAAAGATATTACATTTAGAAAAATGTACACATTTATCATGGAATTATGTGTTAACTATGTAAAAAAAAAGAGAAAGAGAGAGAAACAGGCGTGGTTATTGGTTAACCATTATGCCCTTTTTAACTTAACACTTGAAGTGTCCTACTCCTGTATATCTGTCTTTGGGTCTCCCTCTGCGCATATATCTCCACCTCAATCACTTCACTTTGAGGGCGTTGTTCTTCCTTTGAGGTATGTTCTTCTGGACCTGGCGAGCCCGTGTGCCAAAGCCCAGAGACTGCACAGACTCAGTAATGAAATGCTGGGTTGGAGATACGCACAGCATCACCAGCAGCTTGGCATCCCCACCTGGTGGAAAAGATGAAGAAGGACTCAGGCTGCGTACACACCTAAAGAACAAATGTTCGGTCCGTGTGCGATGCCTGATTGCTATTTGATTGCTGCTCCAATTCATTTTCAATGGGAGTCACGTCGTTTGATCGGACAAACCTGTCCGATGTGGGGGCGGAGGGCACAACAAACACATCGGACACCTTGTAGTCAAAACAGCCAACGAACAGGGTGGGACTTCAGATCGGACAGAAGGGTGGTTTTTAACCGCCAACTAATAGGAGAGAACTTCCGTTCTTGACAGCACTGGGTGGGGTTTAGGCTGTAGTCTTCTGAGTTACGTGACACAGACTATTATATCGCTTGTTTGTATGTCTTCTTTTGGCTACGGCCGTGCGTAACTTGGAGAGTCCAAGCATGCGCCACCGCCACCACGCAAAGTTATGACGCGCGCACATGTGGGGGGAGAGACCCGATATATTTTATAGCTCTATGGGAGAGACGCAGACAAAGAAATATTTAAAATCATCCTGTCTCGCTCTAGCGCACGGCCACACGCATAAAGAGCCAATGGAGCAAATGTTAAATAAGCTACACAGGTGGTCCTAAATGATTAATTGATTACATCACTATAGCAAAAGACGTGATATAGGTCAACTGCAGCGGAGCTGTTCTGACTTGAAGCTTAACTGACCAGCACGGCTTCAAGTTTAAACCATAAGATGACATGGAAATGCCCGTCGATTTGATGCGCAGAAATAACATAGGCCTATATCGAATCAGGTTAAGGTGCACACATGGAAGAAAAGTCCTTTTTATCGGGATTCGGGGATACTTTGTTGTAGGCTATACGTCTCCGGTGAATTGTATGCACCAGCAGCAAGCACATTATTGTTCAAACACCTGCTCCTCTGTTCATCTGTTGTCTTATTTGGCTAATAAAATAATTTTTAAGAATTAATGCAATTGAAGTTGTTGCTGCAATCATGATTCATGTTGCTGTTCTCTTCTCTCTGTGTGACTGAAGGTTGCGCCCAAAAATTGTAGACAGTGATTTCCCGCACCCCCTCATGTTATTTTTCCCTCCGTCGTAAAATTACCTTTTCTTTTTTTCACTATTTGGTTCGCTTAACATGTCCACGTGTCATTTGTTTACATATTTGGTACGCTTTACAAAGTCCAGTGTGAACACCAAATGGACCAAAATCAAAAAATGCAAATATTTGGTCCTTGGTCCTTGATCCGGACCTTCTAAGTGAACTTTGAGTGTGAAAAACGGCCTCGACAAACTACCGCTAGCTGCTGCTGCAGTCAAGAAAACTACACTGAACATATGTGCATCTATTTCCGCGTATCGTAGCACCGCCCACATCGCGCAAAGCATTGTGGGACATGGAGGCATCAAATCATAAAAATGTAATCAGTGGTCGGTCGGACAGATCAATGTGTCCGACAGGTGTGTACGAAGCCTCAGCAGTATGTTGACAGACTATATGACTGCAATTAATTGTATGGGTTTATTCTCTGTGTACTCTCGTGTGTGCGAGCAGCCGTGCACACGCGTGTATGCATGCGTGTACTTGTATTACTATACTTGTGAGGGCCAAATGTCCCCACACGTATAGCAGAATTTGTGAAATGGACATTGTGAGGAGCATTTTTCTTGTCCTCACAAGAAAAATGGTTGTTTTATGGTTAGACATTTAAACTATGTTCAGGGGTTGGGTTTGGAGTTTTCCTTATTTTATACTTAGTTGTGCGCCGATGTCACACACTCAAAAGAAAACTGATCTACAAACTATTGTTGATGCAAGTATAGTAATTCAAACGTGTGTGTGTGTGTGTGTGTGTGTGTGTGTGTGTGTGTCTGTCTCACCGATGGCGTCCTGCAGTAGGTGTGTGAGCTTGCTGTTCCTGTAAGGAACGTGTGGTCTCTGCTCTGCCAGGGCTCCCAACACATCAGACAGAGCAGACAGACTGCGGTTTATACACGAGGACTCCCACAGAGCAGCCCCAGTAACTCCCGACATACCTGGTTCACACACAGTACATACATTACTTACATTACTTGTATGCTGCAATCACACAGTATGCATTAATAGACTGCTTAAAGTAATCACACACTGTGCACATTAATAATAGACTACAAAGTACTGTAACAAGAGGCAAGACAAGATAATCTGTATGTTATTAATAGGGTTGTCACGATCCGATCACGTGATCGGAAATCGGGGCCGATCACGTAATTTCCAAATGATCGGAATCGGATCGGGAGCAAAAAAAACAAAACGTGATCGGGACATCCCTAGTATCAATATTATATCCATATCATGATATTGTACTATTGTGATATGGCATAAGTGTTATAAAAATCACACTTGTATGATGATAAGAGCGCCCCTCACTTCACACATCACATTTGGTGCCCAGCCAATCAAATCATCGCTATGTGGTACACACAAACACAAAGCTGGGCATAGGAGGAGCTAGCGCCCCTCAAATATATAAACAGCGGATGGGGGAAGAAAAATCGGTATATACTCAAAATCAATTGATCGGAATCGGATCGGGAGCAAAAAACGTGATCATCCCTAGTTATTAATACATCTTAAACATGCTGTGCCAGTTACCGCCAGGGCATCTTACCCACACACTCGCTGCCTGCCAGGTCCACTAGCTGTAGCTTGGTCTTGAATGGAGCCTGCGAGATGCTGGGCCTGGGCGAGGGGCAGGGGGACGGGCTTGGGGAGAGGCCGGGTGAGGAGGCGGCGGAGCTGGGGGAGAGGTCGCCAGATTGTTGGCGGGCGGCGGGGTTGGCACGGCGACAGCGGGGGCTCCAGATCGATCCCTGAGGGGAGCGCTGCATGTTCTTCTTGGCACTCTGTAGCCTGCGAGCTGAACGGAGTGGTGGTGACATGATGTGTGAGAGGGATTGTGGGGTGTCGTATTGTATCGTACTAGTACAGCTCCACTCTGTAGCCTGCGAGCTGAACGGAGTGGTGGCAGTAACAATAGCGTTTTCTCTCAGTCAGTTGATTCTTCATATCCATATGAGTGAAACGGCCGGGATGACATGTTTATTTTGCAAACACAGTAATTATATGAGGCGATCTAAAATCCCCCTATGGGGATTACAATGCAAATAAAACGTACATGATCCCGTGGATTTGCACCCTCTACCGATTTTGACGTCAGACTTCGGTACTCTATTGCTCAGTGGGATGATTATCCATGAGCAGAGATTAAAATAGGGTGCATTTTGCATCCCAAAACGCAGTTTATAGTTAAGGGACGCAATAAAACAACAACCCCTGCATCCATGGGATGCACTACTGTACTGTTTTTTTATTCTAGTTTATTTTTGCTAGCTTTAGTTATAATGTGGTTATATTCATGTAGAAAACGGAAGCGGAAATGGTTATTATAACCATATAAAATGAAATTAGAGTTAAATGCTGCAATTTGTAAAAATGGCAAAATATGACTCCTAACGTTGTTGAAGTGGGACTCATAAAATGTCCCTGGGACTCATCTAAAAGACCATCCCTGCATCCCGGGACTCATTACATTGAAAACCTGTTTACATCACTGCATGAGTGTGATTATGAACATTTGTTACGTAGCATCTTTGTGTAATCCAGCACATTTTAACATCATAGTTTGTCAACGTCACTTCTGGGGACAAATGTAACCCAGAGTGTACAAATGAAACCAAATTAACTGTATAATGAATACATGTGTGTCTCACCCAAGACCAGTGCGTTGGGGCTCTTGGAGGAGATGGTGAGAGTCACTATGAGGTGAGAGCGTGAGGAGTGGGCGTGGACCAGTGTGGGACAGCGAACTCTGAGCCTTAGAACACTGCCGATCACCTGCATCACCTCGGACGAGCTGACCACACACCTGAGAGGGGACAACATGCGTTTGTCTCCATTTACAGTACATACAATAATATGTGCACACATGTATTTGTATACCGGCAATTTCTTTGTATTAGTTGTCAAATGACAACGTTCATTTTATTTAACTACCACAAAAATCCTCTAAATTATTTAAAAATGGCCAAACATCACAATGCTCTAATACAATACTCTAATTTCAAGGGGCCAGGACCCTGCCGCCCCCCCCCCCCCCCCCCCACACATACATACATATTTTTCCAACATTTACATACTTTTTCAGACCTAGAAAAATATGAAATGAAATACATTCCATACTTTCGTAGGAACCCAGTACTCACGCGTGTGTGAGTGAGGTGACCTCGCTGGTGCCAGAGGACGTGGTGATGACGTCCCTGCGGTGGCCCATGCCACTGCCCTCCTCATCACGGGCCAGAAGGTCAAACACCTCGTTGTTGTATACCTCCACCACCGACACCGCTACTGTATGGCTGTCTGCTGGCTTCTCTGAGATCAGCCTGATGCACGAGCGCACACACACTTAGTTTCTTTATTTTAGTTCACATTTAAAATTACATTAAAGGGGCCCAACATTTTTCCAGTTGCTTCTAATCACATTATTTAATCTCCGTCATCAGCCCTTATCAACAGCATGCAATGCAGCCAGTATGGACATTTAATTTACTAACTGCAACCCTAACTCTAACCTCAGTCTTAATAATAAGATAGTTTCACAATGTTAATTGTTGTAATTTCATTTCCTAGTCGCTTGCTCGCGGTAGGCAGTATGTGGGAATGTCCTTGCGTGCATTGCATGGTCCAGATAAGAACATACTGGTGATTATCGGTTGATAACATTCAAAGGGGGTGATTAACATGCTCCAAACAAGGTTACAAAATGTAAACAACACACATGAACACATTTCACGGTCAACTCAACATTATGTCATACACTTCCATCTGCCACATTACATGAAGATGCAAAGCTACAGTACATGCAACGTTTGTAGCTGCTACAACAGCTACAAATAAGTTGAGCTGGCTTCAACATACAAAGCTACATAGCAACAGATATGCGGTGCCTTTGTATACTTTGTATCTGCCAGTGTGAGCACAGCATCACAGAGTCTCACCTGAAGAGCTCGGCTGCAGCCTTGGGGATGATGCCGTCCCGGGGGGCCTCTGTCCGCTGGGAGCCCAGCATGGTGTGGGTCTTACCACTGCCTGTCTGCCCGTACGCCATGATACACACATTATACCTGAAGAACACACACAAATTGTACCTGAAGAACACACACAAATACACACATTATACCTGAAGAACACACACAAATACACACATTGTACCTGAAGAACACACACAAATTGTACCTGAAGAACACACACACATTGTACCTGAAGAACACACACACATTGTACCTGAAGAACACACACACACACACACACACACACACACACACACACACACACACACACACACACACACACACACACACACACACACACACACACACACACACACACACACACACACACACACACACACACACACACACACACACAGCTCAGGGGTAGAGTGGCTGGATGGTAACCGCAAGGTTGCCAGTTCGAACCCGGGCTCCTCCAGAGTTAGTGTCGAGGTGTCCTTGAACAAGACTCTGAAGCCCTAATTGCTCCTGATGTGCTGGTTGGTGCCTTGCATGGTTTCTGCCGCCATCGGTGTATGAATTTGCGTGTGAATGTAATGCACAGATCAAAGCGCCTTGGATAAAGACGCTATATAAATGCACCATTTAAGTAAGGCACTATTTGATTCCATTTGTAAAAGTTAAATTAACATATCATCAATTGTACTAAATAAAACAATGCTTAAAATAAATGTTGGCTTACACAGCCAACACAATTTCCATTGATAAAGACAAGCGTGACAGTTTGTGGTTGGTGAATCAACAGTGATTCCACACTGACTCACCCATCCAGTAGAGACGTGAGGAGAGGTTTGACATCCTCGAACACAGCATTCTGGGAATCCTCAGGTCCATGCACCCTGTCAAACACAATCCACGTTGGGATTAATGACAATTAAAATTGTGTTAAAATGAAAATGAATTACACGTCAGCCTTTCTTTTTACCTCTCATACTCAAATATCTTGTTTAACACCGGGTTTCCCATCTTCATACAATTCACCAGCACAACATCCTACAATAAATAAATAATAAAAAGAAAGTGTGAGAAAATTTTGTGACGAAGAAATCACAGTAAAAACAAAAGTCCTAGAGTAGTTTAATTGTAAGAAAAGTGCTTACATCGCTGATAGCATGGACCACTTCCTCTGATGAGATAGGCCTGCAAAAGAAAATAATGTTAGTTACTGCGAGAGTGAGGTCTAGCCAACACCAACTCGGGATTCCTGGATCACTGCCCTCCACAATTTCCTATCTAACATCAGGTTCTTGAACTCTGTAGTGTTGTTAGCTAAGCTGTCATGCTGCAGTACGTCTACATACTGTAGGTGGTACGCTTCTTTCCCCTCCTGGCTTTTCCCTGGGTTTGCTCCCATAGAGTAAATGTATTGCTTCAACTTCTGTGTGCCTGACGCAGTGCCCTGCCAGCCTTATCCTTCTCTCTCTGACTTTGTCTGTGAGCCGTGGTAGGTCCCCATAGAGGTCCACATTTCTGATGCGGTCTGTCCATGTGACACCTAGTGCCATTCGTAGCATTCTTGTGTAGACTCCATCCAGTGATGGATTGATACCATAGTTGTTGATCTCCATAGTTGTTCTTCATCGATAATAAATTGTGGACAAAAGCCTGATGAAACTGTTCCATAGTGCCTACATACATTCCGTTATTTCTTTCTCCTGTATCTGTTGGTACGGTAACCTCGTTATCAAAGATAGAAATTCCCTTGGGAGAATTGTGAAAACTGCTTCTAAAATGACTGGCATCCAATTGGAGAGCCTTGATTTCTTCTATAATAGACAGCTGCTCAAAAAAGCCTTGTCCATCCGCTCAAATAGTACAGTGCCCACCCACTCAGTTCGGATGCTGCTGCCATCTGGCCTTCGCTTGTGTGTCCCTAGGACAACAAAAAACAGGTACAAATACTCCTTTGTCCCTGCCTCGATCCAAGCACTTTATGATGATGTCACTTTATGATGATGTCACTTTATGATGCTTCACTTTGTTGGCTACTCTTTTATTCTCTTTTGCACAGATGTGCCCATGCTATGTTGTCCTATGCTATGTTGTCACATGTCTGTTGCTGTGTTGTACTGTTTTTGAGTCCTACAACTGGCTTTGTTGAGTGGTGTAAACCACTCCTACAACTGGCTTTGTTGAGTGGTGTAAACCACTCCTACAACTGGCTTTGTTAGTCTGTGCAGAAAAAATGAGCATGGTTGCTATGTTCACCCTGTTCACCCGGGTGTGATTTCATTACGTCAGACATGATTTCATTACGTCAGACAGGCTATATAAGACCTTACACCACTCAGTTTACACGGGTGTGATTTTTACATTTCAAACCTCTACGATCTGCTGTAAACCAAATTGCCCCCCGGGGACATTAATAAAGAATTAAACTTCTTTAAAAAAAGAATCGACAAGCTCACATCTGAAAGCTTGTTCATGGCACCACACACAGCGAATTTAAATCAAGCCTAAAATTGTCAAAAGCATAGACATTGGAGTTAAATGTACCCTGCTGATGTTGATGTGGAGGCCTGCATGTGGTCAAAAGGTAGCACTGGACGCACCCTACAGTGGACTCTGATGTTACCCCTCAACTCCTGGAGAAAGACAAGGAGAAGGACTGACATGAGAGACGAGCAGAAACGGCTGAGATACGTGTCAGCTCATTGTTTTTATATCTATTTGGAGGAGAAGGTGCTTTTTGTACCCATGATTTACTTTCGGTGTTGGTAATATGACAGACTGAAGTGACCAATGTTGGCTGTGAATAAGTTCATGTGTTCCCTATATTCTGTACATTTAGGGCTTGTTTGGACTCAAGCACTGAGACACATGACGTTTCGAGTGTGTGGGATATCAGAAGCAACTGAAAATATTTGTGCCCTTGAAAATGTATTTTTATAAATGTGGACTCAAAATGAGTGAGTGAGAAGAACAGGTCGACTATCAACCCACCAGATATTGCCGAGCTGGGCACTTACAGTACAGGTGAAATTGATCAAGCTGAAGAAACATAATGCCCCCCTTTTTGTATCTACAGAAATCCCATGTTGAGGTGGTAAAGTTAATCAGTTCTCACCACCAGTTGGTTGTGAAGCTCTCTCCTCCTCTGCCTCTCTTCCTTGCACTTCTCCTTCTCCACCTCCAGAGATTGCTCTAGGGCTTCCACACGAGCCTGCAAACCTGGGAATTGACAGATAGGAACACCACTCAGTTCGAGAAATTTATTTTAATTCACTGTACTTGTCTTTCACACTCCAGTCCATACTGTATATCCAATCAAGGTGCTCGATCATCAGTGGTCTTGGTTCATAAGTGGCTTTGGGACATGTTTAAAACTCATTACTATGAGCATGCCAGTGCAGGCCATCAAGGTATATGTAAGGTGGGTCTGTTCATCTCCAGAAAACCTTGAATCGAAACCAAGACTTGAATCCCACAATAATCCAACTTGATTATCTTAACCGGCCACATGTGTCGGACTATTGTTAGGTTCGGACTAACGTCCCCCCCTCACCTCCCAAAACACATGCATCATTAGACACAGACATGCTGAACCATTCAACATGTTTAGGAATAAATACAGGATAACTAAAGCTGATGATCATCATACATAGAATAGCAACAGGATAAGGAGAGCTGAGACGACCATTATTATTAAGTACTACAATACAAATTAACTAGGGTACAAGGTAAACAAATGAACTGAGAATGAAAGGCGTTTCATATTGTTAATCCATTTACCAATTGTTATTCTGAAATGCACTCACTCCTCTTATCCTCTTACTCTGGAGCTGATTGATTTTTATTGATGCCAGTGCTAAATATGCAACCACTGAAATAATCAAAACACTACCATGATAGACAACTTAAACTTATTTGAACTTTTCTGAATTATTTTGACATAGACACACAGCTTACGGACCAGGGGGACTTTCTCATGCGCCCCTTACAGTAAACAAATGAGAAGATTAGAACCCGCCAAGCACAACACACTGGGACTGTAACGGAGGTGGAGTGAGAGAGAGAGGATTATCACCACAGCAACCCTAATGAGCTATATGGCCAGCCAGAGCGTGGTGTAAGCCACTTCAGAATGGAAAGTGAGAGAGTAATATAATAGAATACATAACAATAATGTGTCCAGAGGGGGAAACGTTAAGAGGCAAAAGGAAATAAATAGGCCTGGATTTCCAGGCCCGTCCCGTTTTCACTACACTAAATATCTTTACTGAAAACAGCTGATCTTAGCCCCAGAATAGGGTCTGCTAGGGTTCAAGCGGAAGAATAGAGAATACAGTATGAATAGAATGCTAGAAGAGGAAATACAAGACAATAAATGAAGGACCCACGTCACCCACCACTAGATCTGCCGTCAGTGTCAGCTTTCAAACTCAGTCAATACAAAAGAGACTTCTAAATTGACTAATTACTAAATCACTGATGCAAACTACAACTTCCTGGTTGAACTCATGTTTGAGTTCATCCAGTCGTGTGCTTACTCTGCATGCCGTGTCCATTTTGATTCTGTAAGGAGGAGTTAGCTTGATCCACCTTCTGCTGTAGTTGCTTGCTCTGCTCTTCCAGGTCAGTGGAAAAGCCCACATACACAGCAAAAACCTCACTCAGGTCCTGTTTCAAGGCCTGGAATACCACAGAAATACACACACATTTTGTATTACATCTCCAAAACGTTATCTTGTGTGTATTGTATCCATCGACCAGGTCAAGTTGTTGGCGGTCACACACACACACACACACACACACTTTTTGTACCTGGACTTCAGACAGGAGTTTTACCAGGGCTGACTGGGTGACTTTCTGTGTGTTACTCTGGAGCTGAGGGTGTTTCTGGGCCTTGGCCACCTCCTCTTGGCTCCTCCGCAGTCTCCCCAGACACTGGAGACAAGACACATTCAATATGCTATGCTCATAGCCCTGGTTAACTATTATCCCTAGGTGATGGTTATAGCCTAGGCAACTAAGGGCCCAAATAACACAGATACAATATGGTGACAAATTTGACCTATAGTTCCTATGAGGTGATAAATAGGTGAAATGTGGACACGTGACGTCTGCTGGACCCTGTGCCAGGCAGTCTGACAGGTGTATTAAACTCTTCACCAGGTCTATGACAGATTATTACAGAATAAAAAAACATCTTACCTCAGCATGTCTTAAATGAAGAATGGCATTCTCAGTCTCCAGTTCAAGTATGCGCTCCTCTTTACTCTAGATAGAACATAATGTAGCGAGTAGTGAGTCTAATATTGTATGCACTGTAAGGCAGTCACTCTTATAACAGTGTGTAGCCCGTCTCCGGACCCCCCGGGTTGAGCTCCTTTGGACCCTAGGGTCCAAAGGAGCTCAACCCGGGGGGTCCGGAGACGGGCTAAACAGTGTGCTGTGCAAGTCGACTAGGACACATGAGATGTGACTATAAACATAGGCCTACATGTTGGTCAGGGTACTAAAGGACCATAGAGGTAACGACACGCATGTGGCCTGCCACTTCAAACAATTATAGGCCTATTAACAGTACAAATCAAAACAGTCTCTTACCCGAAGTTTGTGCTCCAACAGGTGCATTTGATGGGCGAATATTTGGTCGCGGTTAATAAAGAGTGGCATTTGTAAAAGAGATGGAAACAATCCCAGACGACATCAATGGTAGGCCTGTGTCCTGTCCCTTTCCTTCCTACTGATCAACCTGTCTGTGTTTCCTATAATCCGATTAAGGAGAGTCAAGTAGTCAACAACTTGTAAAGCTTTCCTCATCAACTGGGCGCAGTGGGCGCACCGTGCTCTGTCCCAGAGGAAGCTGAACAGCTGGCAGCCTACACTTTGATTCTCAAAAAATAAATGTCCATGAAATAGGCCTATTCAAAATCTAGTGTATTTTGGAAATCCAGTAGGATCACCGTTGGCATGATTCTCTTGATGCTCTCAGTTTAGTTGCATTGTCAGTAATATTCCTTACCAATGGAGGGCAGCAAAACTTACTCCTGACACATTTTCTCCGCCGTAAAGTGACGTGTAAGTAGAAGAACGAAGGTTACTTCCGCATAGTATCCTTAACGCATTGTTTATTAGTTTGGTGTCAAAAATTGGTCAAAATGACCAAATCAAAGGACAAAAGGCGAGAGAAAATAAGTGTCGCCAGTGAAGTAAGTTAAGAGTGTTTCTTCGTGGGGTAATTTTTACTCTGCTGTGGTGACTCATGTTTCATGCATTCATTCACAATCAGTCACAGTTGAACAGAGGAGAGAACTCATTTATCAGCTTAAAATGTATATTATTCCTGTTCCACTTTTGGCTGCTCATTTATTTGTGTCATCAACACTTTCACTTGTTTATTGTCATGTATGTTATGATTGGATGAAATATTGGTAGGCCTATATCTATCCCGAAATAATTTCTGTTTACACTGGACAAATGGGGAGACCCATTATGTTCCAGAATACATTGATATTTCATACTTATTTTAACAAAATAAGTGTTAAAATCTCTTTACTTATATAAAACATAACCAAGTGATAAATAGCATTTTATATAGGCTACAGTGCTTTAATATTCAGAAACGGTGGTCTTCCCATCTGTCAGAGCTCTAGACAGTAAATATATTTTTTGGTCGGGATACAAATGTAATTGTCATGAATCGGGAGAGAGAAGTCATGATACAGCAGGAATGATAACTGACATTGGAGTGATGATGAGCAGAGAGAATTGAAACAGGAACACTGTAATAAGAAGCTGATAAAGTCGCTCGCTCCTGATAGGATGAAATTGGCAACCCACCTGAATTATTATGTTTTTCTTTTCTGTTTATTAAAGAGCTGGAAAGACAGGGATACCCCTGTTTCTGAATTAACATAGCACTGAATATAGAGCTTTAACCTTTCTACATTTCTTAATAGAATTTATATATATATATATATATATATATATATATATATTACACGCACACATCCTTTTTATTTACTCAAAAATAAAAAAATATATACATTTCACATATGATTTATAGGCTATATAATGGATTGGACATTTTGTCTAGATTGATCGTGTGGAAGAACGACGGTCGCGTTGTCAGGACAACATTGAGAGGACAGAGTTGAGAAATCGTCGCGAGCAGCTGTCTGATCGGGAAAGGTGAGAGATAATACCACCAAATGTTAGTAGTTTTGTGAATATTTACTATATAATATAACCTAGAGAATATGGGCCTACTTGATCTCGTGGCTTGTTCAGAACTGGCTGAAAACTCTGAAGGCATGTATTTGAGTGAACGTGTGTCCTCCGCAGACAAGACCTTGAAGATGAAATGGCAGTCATGCAGGAGAGGGTGCAGAAGCTAGGTGAGCTTGCATTAAACACTGATTTCTTAAGTCGATTGTATCTACTACAAGCTTGTAGATCTGCTATTTTTGGCGAATGTTCCCCCCCAGAATAGGCATGTTGGGTTCAAGATCAAGAGAAGTCTTTACATTAAAGGGGTAGATCACCCCAATTAAACACTTGACCTCAGATTGAACTGAATCGCTATCATCGATGTGTTTCCAATGCATTCACAGTCATACATTACGAGCAGATCATTCCATGTAAAGGGATATTTCACTTTCAAACATCATTTTTGTCTACTCTGGCTTTTGTGAGGACCCCAGACAGTTTTTAAGTTACTTGATTCAGTATTTGATATTGATTTTTTGATTTTTTTTTCTTACTCTTCATGTGACCACCGCGCTCTGACTGTAGGTGCGCTACCCGTTCAAAACATATCAAAATAACGGTAGTGGGTCGCACACACCAAGACTTCAGTTCAAAATGTTTATTTCATTTTCATTTTTGTCCTGTTGATATTGATTTTATCTGACACGCCCCCAGGTCCTATACAAACCGATCCTTCAAACTCCATTTTAACCATGATAGATTCATCGATAAACATCCGTCCATTCTGGTGACTGAACCAAGGACGATATTTAATGATAGTGTCATTGTAATGCGTGCAGGTCAGTGGTTTTTAAATTTATTTTATTGTTTTTAAAATTCAATTTAATTAACAAAATTATAAAAAATTACTTTCCAAAAAAGTAATTGGAAAGGTACGGCCCCCTCACGCATTAGAAGGACATTATCAGACAGTCACACAATTCATATATTAAATAAAATAGGTTTTCCTATATTTCTTTTTAGATAAGGAACTTGACATTTTGAGGGGAGAGAACCGGAGGAATATGATGATGTCCGTCGCTCTACTGGCTCTGTCTGCTGTTATGTACTATGTCTTCCTCTACAACGACGAAGACCTCTCATGATATCACCCACCACACAGTGTCTTAAAAGGAAGTATGTACTACAAGAACAGTGTCCTTTGCAAGAGAGACAGAACTGGAAGTATGGTGCCTATAGTGCACACAGGATGGTTCTAGTATCCGGTGAAACCAAAGACTTGTCGTATAGGCATCTTCATGGAAACCATCCAAGTTTACTGTGATGTGCTACCTTGAACCCTAGCAGAACCACAGCAGTGACCTCATAATAGTGTACTTACCTTAACCCAAAAAGTCAATTAAATGACTCGATTCAATTCATTCATTGAGATTGTTTCGTTTTTTGTCGCATTCCTAAGCCAATAATGTGATGACCAGCGAGACTCGAGTCTCCATTGAGTTGGTGATCAAATGATTGGCTCAGGAATGCAGCAAAAACGAAAAGATCTCCATGAATTCAAGGCTTCATGGTGTGTGTAATTGATAGATGTAATTTGTTTTGGGTGAACTATACTAAGTTCTATACTTTACTATACTCCTTTAAGACCTGAGGCCGATTCTACAAATGCCTTCAAAATCAGCAGTAAAATAACAGATGTACAAGCTCGCAGCGTGACACAAAGTGACACGCTGTGAGTTTGTGTATCTGCTATTTTTGAATAGCCAACGCTAAAAATATAAAATGACACAGATGCTTTCCCAGTTTTACTGGGGTAACTTGATTTATAAAATGTACAACTCTTTAGCTGCATGCGGATGTAAGGGGACATTACTACATAATTGACCATAGAAATGGTCACCAATGGTGCAAAAATGTTCCTTCTCTCTCTCTCTCAACCATCTCTCTTCTCCCAATCAATTGCCTCATCTTTTCCTGACTTGTGATCTCTTTTGTATCACTTGTGAAAGCACATGCATTTGCAAATCTCAATGCAAAACAGCGACTCATTCGAATGTCTTTTGTATGCACATTTGTGAATAGACAAATGCCATAGAACTACTGCTGCCTTGTCTTATCACAGTTTTTTTTCTATAGTGTCTGTTCTGTCAAGACAATAGACATTAGCCATGACCAGAAAGTGATTCTTACATGACTATGTATCTACATACTGTATGTATGACATTGCTCGTTAATTTGTCAATGTAGTCTGTTGTCTGCCAATTAGCTTTGCTTTTCGATTCACCATATGTCATCATCCTTTTATGTACTATGAATGTGATTTATTTACTTGCCAAAGCCTAACTACAGTACAAAACAAATCAAAATGTGTTATGCACACATTATTAATAATAATTTTGGTATTTAAAAGTCTTTGCTTTTTCTAAGCATTCAGTCTGTTCATGCTTTGCATGTGTTGTTACAGTACATGGGCAGGAAACAATAAAGAATGTATTATTTGGATGCTTAATTGTTCAGTGTACCACTTCATCTCTTGGGAATTTATCTGAGGCCCAAATTGTTACTGTACCCCTAAAGCCTGGTGGCGCGCGGTTACTGTAGCCCAGTTCCACTTTAATACTGTGCTAGAATTAGTTTGTCTATAGGGGGAGCTCTAAGAACAAGATCATAGTGAGGGATGTTATCTGTTAGTTAGCATATTAAAAAAACCATTGGAACCTCATCATCTCAATGTCTATTTGTTATAAATGAAACAAAGGTAAACGGTCAGAAAAAGACTTGCACTCTACAAAAACTTTTAAGGCTTTTGACAGAACTAAGACTAAGAAAATATTTTATTTTAACATGCTCATAAAGTGCTGTGCTCAACAAAAGGTGCAAAAAAAGCAGTAAACGTGTCGGTTTTTGAGACCACCGCACCTGCAGTCAAGCACAAAGACGGGCGCAACAGCTCAGCTCAACTTATGTTTGAGAATAACTCATGCATACAGCCATACACTTAGGATGCATTGGTCAGAAGTTCTTGTACATGTTTAACCACTTCAACCTCTCTACTTTGCAAACTAATACTTAGTTGACTGGGGTCTGTTATTTATTTTCCCTTTACACAAAATCTCTGCTGAAAATAGCCGAGCTACACGCTCACAACATGTTGCAAATGCTAGGATTCAAGTTTTAACAAGTTCTGAGACTTTTTTTTGTATTCGTGGGTAGCGTATGCAATGAAGATGAATAGCCAAATAAATTATCTTTGTATAGGCCTACCCTCCATCCCACACATTCTCTTTTCACATAACCGTTCACACCCACACTATTTAATGTTTTAAGAAACCTTGTCAACAAAGCCATTGTGCTGCACCTCAGTGGTGGGGGTGGAGAGAATAAAGAGCAGCTATTAATATCACTGATTATGCTCTGGTGTTCATAACTCACATGGACTACAACAGCAATAATTACATGATGAACACACAAGTAAAAATTAACACACACACACACACACACACACACACGTGTGAAGTCCACATGCCAGCAGGAGTTTGGCTTCGCATAGTACAATTTGCGAAAAATAATTTACAAGCTCACACGTGCATGTCATATATCCAGCGTGCATTAACTAACAAATGTGTTATCAGAACAACACTCATTTTAACCTAGACTTTCAGACAACTATAACTTCTATTGTGACTACACACACACACAAAATAAATGTGTGTGACAAGAAGGTCAAGTAGTTCAAGTTGCTGAGCTCCTGCCTCCTGGCACTGGCAGCAGGTTTGAGTGTTTGTGGACAAATGGATAGGCTACCAACACTACATCGTAGTTGTTTAACTGTGAATAAATGTTTGATTAATCTCAGAGACTTCGCTGTTATACATTTAACCATGTACAGAGCTGAAGCATCAAACATGTCTTGCAGTCCAATATTCAAATGGCACTCAGTGTGCCTTGTAAAGTCATTATGGTCGCATGCATCTGCCACCACACTTTGTGGTTCTGAGAACACAGGTGGGTATGATTACTAGATGTCCCATGAGCCGTTTGCGCACGCGCGCGCGCGCGCGCGCACACACACACACACACACACACACACACACACACACACACACACACACACACACAGTCAAAATGTTGCAGATGAACAATGATTTTATGGTCAGTGCAAGAGAGGTGCAACAGGCATGCACATGCATTGATGCAAGTTGAACAGACCCAGTCAAAGGGAGGGGGGGGGGGGGGGGGGGGGGCACTGAGCATGACTATTATTGCAAGGCAGATTTTACCGAGGGAGATGTAGGCTTGTCATTACGAGATAACCTGCGGCATATATGCCCCATGGGTGCATGTAGAACAGAAGCAGAGTGTAATGGAATAAGATTACTATTGGGTGTGTGTGTGTGTGTGTGTGTGTGTGTGTGTGTGTGTGTGTGTGTGTGTGTGTGTGTGTGTGTGTGTGTGTGTGTGTGTGTGTGTGTGCGTGCACGTGTGTGCACGCGTGTGTGCATGCGTGCGAGAGAGAGAGAGAGAGAGAGAGAGAAGGTGGACTACATGTTATCAGAGACATGCATTAAGTATTAGAGGGAGAGCACACATCAAGAGAGGGTGAAGTTTCCAGGGGCAGCAATGGATACCAAAGCAAAAGAATGATATTACCTATTTGGGGAAACATTGCACAATGAATAACACTGAAGCCCCCTTTCCATCGACCTAATTGCTAACTCAATAATAATAATGTGCAATGTGGAAAGTACTTGCTACAACTATAATTAACATTATTAATGAGGGAATCATTCCACAGTGCATGTACTTTGGTGATTGCCTCCAGTGCTGGTCAGGTCTCCCGTGCCCAACATTTCCATAATTCAAACAGCTCCCTGCCTTTTGCCCAGCATGTGTTCAAGGGGAGATGGCACCCCTGCCTGGTGAGCTCCATTCAGTCCTCTAGGGCCTATAGGCCACAACACAGTGCAGATCGTTTCTCTGGTGAAGAGATTATGAATTTATTATGGGAAGGGAATGTTGTGTGTATCTTGACTCGAGAGCTACATAATAATCCACAGTTGTGACTGCCGTCGCACCAAGTCTCATATCTCTGCTGTCTGGAGGAAACCTCATAACTCCAAAATGTTCATTTTTCAGGAAATTAAAAATATACATTTTGAAGGAAAATAATAAAACCTTATATTTTTTTAAACGATGAAATACAGCCTCATCAAAGTTGGAAGGAGAAAGGTGGTGGAGTTAGCAGCTGTTTTAGCAGACAGTTTGAGGGTCCAATGCAGTTAAGAGGTTTTGTCCAATGCGTTTCTTACTACTTTCCATTTAGTCCGGCAGCCAGGGTTATGGGGGGGGGATTTGGTATATAGTCTTTTTTTATTGGCCTAAAATATTGTCTATATACATACATTCATGAATCCACTTGCTGACCGGCTGTCACTATTGGGCAATTTTTTTAATAGGGGTTTCTTGTGACCCTATACCATTAACATCCTATGGCAGGGAAACATGTCAAACTTTCCTTTTGCTTTAAGTAGCATGTAACATGTCAAACTGGGGGGTTTTCATGATTCTGAATACATTCCAAGCATTGGTTTTGCACAAAATGCACTCCTTAGGCTAAAAACGGCCATAGACGTCATGACAAATCATGGTCAGCACATTTTGGGCACATTTGGGCTATGGCTGCTTTTAGCCCAAGGAGTGTTTTTTGTGCAAAACTAATTATGCTTGGAATGGATTCAGAATCATGAAAACCCCCTAGTTTCACATGCTACTTAAAGCAAATGGAAAGTTTGACATTTTTGCCTGCCATTGGATGTTAATGGTATAGGGTCACAAGAAACCCCTATAAAAAAATTGCCCAATAGTGACAGCCGGTCAGCAAGTGGATTCATGAATGTATGTATATATAGACAATATTTTAGGCCAATAAAAAAGACTATACCAAATTTCCCACTTTAAACAAAAAAAGCCTGTCAGCTGCCGGACTAATTGGTTCAATATTTTCGAAACGACACACAGACGTAAAGGGTATTGATAGCACTGATTTGAGAGCTATATGAGGTTTCCTCCGGATAGCAACGAATGTATTATACAGTATACACTGTAATACATGGTATAAGACTATTATGTTAAAAAGGAGAAGTGCGCTATCCATGGTTCTGATTTTGTGCTTGTAATGGTTTCAGCACCATGGACAGCATTACAGATATGCGTGCATATACTCTGGCTGCAGCATCTGTGGGTTATACATTCAATAGCTTCAGACATATATTCTTTCAGACATTCAGACTTCAGACATTCATTCATCATTCATATAGATTGAGGCAGAGCTGATCAACGGCCGAATGTCGGCACGGTGATGTGGACTGTTATTATCCTTTGCATTTCAAAAACACTTTAGACTTCTACGAATAATACATAAATGTCTTAAGGGCTAAGGCCCAGGTGGCTGCGTATACTTTGATGATACTTCTTAAAAGCACTCTCATGTGAGCCACTTCTGCACGTGTGCCATCGCGTGCTCACGCAGACTGATTAGTGATTATATGGCATCAAGTTCATTAGGGGAATTCAAAGTTTCCAAATGGCGGTGTGTTGCATCCTGATTACCTATACTCCGACATCTCTTTAAAAGCATGTGAGGTGGTAGAAGTACTGTAGGCCTACTTGAGGTATAGGCCTATTTATATGCCTATACTTTACTTGAGTATATTTCCAAAACTTTTACTTCTACTCCACAACATCTCAGAGACAAATATTGTACTTTTCCTCCACTACATTTATTTGAAAACTTGTAGATTTTGATTACAAACCATACATTAACTATACTTCAGCTCTCTACGCTCACAATGCCTCGCAATGCATGCATTGTGAGCTTGTAGATCTGCTATTTTCAAACGATTTTTATACATTTTAAAACTTGAAATGGTACATTCTGCACAATGAGTATAGGCCTACTTTTATTTTGGTACATTCATTGATACCAATACTTTTGTACTATACATTTTATATTCCAGACTTACTTGAAACAGAGCATTTCTACATTGCAGTATTGATACTTTTACTTAAGTAAATTATGTGAGTACTACTGAGAAAAGGTATATTATACCTTTTCCACCACTGTTTACAAGTAAGAACGCATTTTGTTATCAGAAAGACAAATGTGTTGAGTCGAGACATGCATGAATGGGATTCTGGCCGCTAAAGAGACTATAACAAGATGGACACTGCTGCTTGGCAATGTATTGTTGTAGCGCACCACAAGGGGTGCACGCACCACAGTTTGGGAACCCCCAATGTAGCCTATAAACATGTAAACAAGGAATAAACCCGCTTGTCGGATGCCAGTCCCCATGGCCCTGCACCAGGAATGGATGCCTGTTTAAACATGCCCGCAGATAAAACTCCCTGACGCGCACGCGGCGCACCCATCGTGCCAGACAGCCTCTAAAACTCTCTCACATGCTGGCTACTGTAGGCCAAAGCACGCACGCGCGCTGTGATTCAGACTAGCGCGCACTCGCCTGCTCTCACACACGCAATTTAAGGGCGTTATTCCTATAGTGTTTGAACACGTGTTGCAGCCGGTAGGCGGTCAGCGGTGCATATACAATAGTGCATATAGGTTAAAGAAAGTTAATCAGAAGGTTTCCAAGGCTACTGAGGTGCCTAAAGTGTAGATTTATATACTAATGCCATCGTAAATGAAAACTGGACAGCTCATTTCCTGCACTCATAAAAAGTCATAACATGTAGGCTATAGCCAGGGGTGGAAAGTAATAAAGTAGGCGGACATAATACTCTATACTCAAGTACTGTAGCCTACTTGAGTATAGGCTATACAATTTTGAGGCACTTTAATTGCCTATAGGCTACTTCAATTGGCTTATATTTCCATGTTTTAGTTAAATAGCCTGCTATAGCCATTATTTAGATTATTACAAAACATACAATTGAAAGTCAATTCAGGCCTTTTTATACTTAAAAACATCACACCCGTGTGAAGTGAGGGGCACTGTTATCATCTTCCAACATCGCTACCAAATATATATATATATATATTTATGGGAAAAACAAACATTAAGCCATATGGGGCTAGCCCCCTAAAAAATATAGGGCCCTATAAAGCTAACAACCTATATCACCGTCACCGTGTGTTGTGCGCTGTGTAGGCCTATAGATCTGCTATTTTCGAAAAAGTTTGAAAATATACTCAAATTAATTTACTCAAAATGTACAGTATTTTTATATAATGGTAGGCCTATAGCTATACCTTTTCTTGGGTAAAACAAATCCTATATGCCTACTTCTCGCATGAGTTTATTTACATAATGTCTCACACACGCACGCACACATGCGCTATGCAAACAAGACTTGGTGCAAATGCAAGACTTTTTCCGTTGCAAACTTGCAATACTTATTGTCTGGTCCGTCTCTTCAAACAGTTGCAGTAGGCTATACTGTGTACGCAAAAATCCCAAAAAGTGTACAGGGCTGTAGTGCGATCTTTTTCAAATAAACGTGCCATGAGTTAGACACATCGTGAGGCTTGATACTGTTTTCAATCATTTTATTCCTCCTGTAGAAAATGTACATCAGACATAGACAATACAATACAAAATAGAAAATGATCCACAGTATACTGACTGACAAATACAAACTTTTAACACGTAATAAGCCTATGCAATACTGCCTTGGCATTTCAAATACATTGAATAAAGTGCAAATTGACTTGTCTTCCAATACATTCGCAGTTTTTTCACTTTTTTTTTCTTTTCTTTTTTTTTTTTTTTTTACAAAGTTGTTGTTCACAGCATTTGAAAACGCATCTTAAAATTTGTTGAGACACGATAAAGTGCAGATATGCGTGAGATTCATATACATTTTTAGCGTCACACAACATCCCCAAGTGTTGGTAAAGCATTCGCTGTCAAGTGTCAACTGTCGTATAGCAGATTGTCGATGGACTCTTGCGCTGCATTCTCTCCACACACACACACACACACACACACACACACACACACACACACACACACACACACACACACACACACACACACACACACACACACACACACACACACACACACACACACACACACACACACACACACACACACACACACACACACACACACACACACACACACACACACACACACACACTCTCTCTTAAACTTCGCTAGGTGACCTGGAGCGGTAGGACCCCTTGGCCTGAAAACAGCCGCAGAAAAGCACGTAGAGTGAGCGCTGAATCTCGGCGTTGCGGTAGGCGTAGATGATGGGGTTGATCATGGAGTTGTAGGTGGCCGGCAGCAGGGTCGCGTACGTGTACACAGACGGGTAGTGCCTCTCGCCCACCAGGCAGTAGATGGCGAAGGGCAGCCAGCTGGCGCCGAACGTCCCCAGGATGATGGCCAGCGTGGACACCCCCTTCTTGGTGGCCACGTAGTGCGAGGTGCTGAAGAAGTGCTGCTGGAGCGCGATCTGGTGCGCGTGGCGACACACGATCTTGCAGATCTTAAAGTACATGGTGAGCATGAGCGCGAAGATGACGAAGAAGGCGACGGCCAGCACGGTCACGTTGCTGCGCGTCAGCGGGCGCACGATGCTGCACGCGGCCGGCTCGTCCAGGCAGTTCCAGCCGAGCACGGGCAGCAGGCCCAGGCACAGCGACACCCCCCACGTGCCCGTCAGCATCACGTGCACCCACTGCAGGGTCTTCTCGGAGAAGTACGTCAGGGCGTTGTAGAGGGAGAAGTAGCGGTCCACGGTGATGGCCAGCAGGCTGCTGATGGACGCCGTGAACGAGGCCACCAGGAAGCCCACGGTGACCAGGCTGATGGTCTCGGAGGAGATCATGTACTGGAACACGAAGTTGAGGATTAGTCCAATGCCGGCCAGCAGGTCCGCCGTGGCCAGGCTGCCGATCAGCACGAACATGGGAGTCCTCAGGCTCGGCGTGTAGAAGATGATGGCCACCACTATGGCGTTCTCGCAGGCGATGACCGTGCCCGACATGCAGAGCATGATGTCCCACGGGTTGACGGGGAACTCCAGCGGCGCGGTGGAGAACGCCAGGCTGCCGTTGCGCTCCGGGTAGTCGGTCTCCATCCAGGGGAGGAGAGCCGCCGCTCCGGCCACCGCGGCTGCAGAAGAGTCATTCACTACCAATGTCTCGTTCATCTTCGCAATGTCCTTCCTTTATAAAGATTAAAAATATATGAGTTTAGGCTAATAATTGCAGCCTATTCTATGCAGGAAAGCTACTCCACAAACAATGTGTCAAATAATCTAATACTATAGAATCACTGTCTGCACAGTCGCGAGCGCTGTCCATGGTTCTGAAACTTTCCAGTACTGTAGCGGTGTAGCCTAACTTCGACTTCCAACGGCTACATAATCTCCCAGTTCCGTAGCCAATATATAGTATAAATACACCATTCCCAGTGTGTGCTGTTATAATAATATTCACAATAAAAATAAATTAGCCTACTACATACCTCCGCCGTCAATCTCGCTACAAACGGAGATTGCAGTGAAATTGGAGCCGTCCCTCTCACACGAAACCTCTCAAGTTAACCCCACGATTCTGTTCTGTTCCCCCACGCATGGGCTGCACACCCAGGGTAGGGGACGACGACAAGCATCGGCTGACGAGGAGTCTGGGGAGGAGGAGGAGGGGTGACGATGGAGAGGACTGGAGTATGGTTAAGGCGCACGGGAGAAGAGTGGAGTGTTATAAATCCACACGCGACGTCAGAGAGAGAGAGAGAGAGAGAGAGAGAGAGAGAGAGAGAGAGAGAGAGAGAGAGAGAGAGAGAGAGAGAGAGAGAGAGAGAGAGAGATGCCTGTTGATCACATGCTGGGATGAAACATGTGTCAGACATGGAGGGCTTCTTTCACCCCTCAATGCAGCTTCACATCAGTGTTCATTTTGATTTAGTCTAATAGTCTTTCGATTAACACATCATTTAGTTTTAGTCCCATTTTAGTTATCTGAAATTGTTTAGTAGAAATTTGTTTAGTCTCTTTTATAGTCTTAGTCAAATAAATATTTGGTTTGATTGTGCAATACAGACACAGTTTTAAAAAAAGACAAGAAATAAGTATAGGCTACATGACCTTGATCCAGCATTAATTTTGACCCAAAAGTCTGATTTAGTCTTTTGAATAACACACCATTTAGTTTTAGTCTTTTGAAATTGTTTAGTCTAAATATAAAACCATATTTAGTATTTTAGTCTTAGTCAACAAAATAAACACTGCATCATATCAATAATAATGATTTTAAAGAAAATAAATTAGTCCTCCGGTTGTTAAGATTTATGTTTGCTTGATATACACTGAATGAAGATGGATGTCGCTAGACGGCTAGAACATGCATTTGTGTTGCTCCTGACCTGTACAGATCACCTTGACACTCCAAACTATAGATTCGGTCTAAAGCAATGGCCTTCTAGTTATGTGAAAGACTGAAAGAGAGAGGGCCATGAGTGTGTGCACCAGAGTGAGAGAAATAATGTTTTTTTTGTATGTCAAGGACAGCTTGAGTCTATAGCTATAGCTGCAGGCTGTTTTACAGAAAGCTTATACAAATATCAGTCCTGTGTGTGTGTGTGTGTGCACGTGCGCATATTCTCTCCTGGCCTGCATAAACTGAACTGGTTCAGTTTGGATTGATCTGTCGATTAGTACTCCTCTGCATGCCATTCACAAGCTATGGTATCTCAGAAGCATGCACAAAGTCAGCAGATGCTGACCATTCAATAAGCTGGTTAATGTTCCCCTGCATGGGTACAAACATTGTGTGTATACCTGCAGGGAACACACTAACTGTACTGGCAATTTACCGTAACAAGGATATTAAGGACCTTAGACTTGATGATCCTTATGGGTTTTAAACACAATATCAAGGAACACAATGGAAACTAGAAAAAGTGCCCTTCTGGGCACAGGTCTCCACCAGGAGGATAGGAGTGTGTGTGATGTTTGGCAAAATGTTTAGGAGTAATATATAAACGTGTGTGTGTGTATGTGTGTGTGTGTGAGAGAGAGACGCGGCTTGGCCTGTTGTAGCGCCACCATGAGGCTGTCAAGTGGCATTTCTTCCTCAGCCTAGTGGGAATATGCATGCACAGTTTCACCGCAATCGGACGCTGCGTTGAGTAGTTGTGGCGATTTGTACAAAGCGCGTACAAAGCGGGCTACTCCTGAAAAGTTTAGAAGCCAATCGTAGCCAATGAGGGTGGATTCTGAGAAATCAAACAAACCCGTCTTGATCACATGACTATGGAGAGCATGTGTACCGATTTGCGTGAAATTTGGATAAAATCTGAAGGAGTAATATTAGAAAATGTGTTTTACATATGTCGGCCTCCTGGTGGCGCTATAAAGAGGGGATGTGAAAAATTCCAGGCAAAGGTTTTTCCTTGGCCTCTAGGGAGTTGGCATACAAAGGTATCCACAGATCCGTGCAGTTAGAGGTAAAAACACTTTTCGGCCAGATAGCGCCACCATGAGGCTGAGTTGAAAATGTTCATGTGGCATTTCTTCCTCGGCCTAGTGGGAATGTGCGTGCACAATTTCACGGAAATCACACGATGTGTTCATGATTTGCAGCATTTTGTTTGAAACTGAGCACTCCTGCGAACTTTGGAAGCCAATCTTAGCCAATCAGGATGGAGTCTGAGAAATTTGAAAGACCTGTTTCGTTGAATGGCTCTAGAGAGACTGTGTACCAATTTGTGTGATGTTTGTAGGTGTACTGTCCAAAAACTTGTTTTGCACAAAGCGGCCTCCTGGTGGCGCTATAACAGGCCGTTCTGGAAATTTTGGGGCAGAGGTTCATCGTTGGCATCAAGGGAGTGTGTGTACAAAATTTGGCATCGGCCGGGTTAACGGTGCCAGAGATTAGCTGTTCACAGACGGACAGACGGACACACGGCTGGACGGACGGAGTGCAAAACATACTATCTCCCCATGCCTTCGGCCTGGTGGAGACAACAAACACATGTTTGAAAATGTGTGTATTGTATGCATGTGCTATATATGTGTGTATTATACAAATAGTCAAAGAAACCAAAACAATTAGGCTACCCCTTGCCATTCCACATTGTCGTTCATCCTTTGTCATATTGTGCTTATTTTCATTTGACACTATTTCACACTGTACTCCCTCTTCCCGATGCATCTCCTTTAGATATTAGTCACTGCAGAGGTGTGACAACGTACATTCATTCTGAAAACAGGAGCATACACCACTTCACCACTTTTCAAACTATCTTCATATAATTGGTCCTCACTAATAATCATGATAAAATGGCACCATTTGGTGGGCTGTGGGCAGTTCAGAAACCCGTCCACCAGTGACATCCTCAATGGGGAATCCAAGCTATTATCTATTGGCTTAATAGAAACTGCAGGCTTTCTAGTCCTGAAAAGTTGCAATGTGAAAACGGAAGCAATTGTTCTCACGATAATACAAATCTAAACATTTTTGTAAAAAAAAAAGATTATGCCTAACGATGATGTCACTGGTGGATGGGATTCTGAACTGCCCACAGCCCTCCTATGAGACACAGACTGAGTAGAAAAACATTGTGCCATTTTATCATGATTATTAGTGAGGACCTATTATATGAAGATACGTTGAAAAGTGGTGAAGTGGTCCTTTAAGCATTTTTGAACATTAGGCTCTTTTGCCAGTTTGGCTCTGTGCAGGAGAGGGTCTTCTAATCTCAACTTAAATTCAGCCTCATCAAATGAATAGTTATATTAATACTACGACTCCTTGCTGCCAACGTATGAGATCCTAACAGTATTTGTGCAATGTTTCAAGACTGTATGGATAGTTTCCTGCGATATGCATGCACCAAAGCCCGTACCAAATCTCATGTGAGTCTTAAAGGGATATTTCACCGCTGGAAGAAACTGCAGTCACTCAATGTTAATAGTATGTGTAGTAGACAACAGTAGCACAATTTGAAATTTGCACCCTATGGCCAGAAAAATAACTAGATATAGTTCCACTTGGGGCACAGGTCTCCACCGGGGCAGATCAGGTCGTGGCCTCCTGGTGGCGCTATAATAGGCCAATGTAAAAAAGGTGGGATATATTCCTCAGCCTATAGTATAGGAAAAGATTTCACGTAAATTGCACGCTGTGTTCATGATTTGAGGCTTTTTGTTCAAAGCGGATTGAACAACCAATTTGGATGAATTATAATATCGGACAGATCCGTCTTGAACACATGACTATAGAGATAGTGTGTAACGATCCTCCAGCAAGGGCGAAATCCAAATGAACCGATTTGGACAGAATCTGGAGGAGTAATATATCTTTTTTAGAAAGCGTTTTTCATAAGTCGGCCTCCTGGTGGTGCTATAACAGGCCATTCTGGAAAATTTGGGGCAGAGGTTCATTGTTGGCATCCAGGGAGTGTGTGTGCAAAATTTGGCAGCGACCGGGTTAACGGTGCCAGAGATTAGCTGGTAACAGACGGACGGACACACACACGGACACACGGATGGAGTGCAAAACATACTCTCTCCCCATGCCTTCGGCCTGGTGGAGACAATGAAGTCTGTGTGTTTGACTAGGGTTTGACTGGCTGAATTCCTACAATGACCATAATGCTTTAGTGCACGCCACCTCCTTGTGGAGAGGGGGGAGGCTGCATGGAGGTGTGACTTGAGTGAGACCACATTTTCATGACACATTTTGGTCATGAACATGGCATCATGACTAAAATATCTAAAAACACATTAAAATAAGATGTGGTTGCAAAAGGGGTGAAGTGACCCTTTAAGCGACGTGTTTAATGAGGCCAGCACCATCCAGCTGACCTGCATGGTTATAGGGCATGACACAATGATGCCAGAGAGAACTTCAGAGGCAGAGAATGTAATGTAATCAATAAAAATTAACAGGCATTACAGAATCCACTGTAGACAGATTGCATGCCCGCTGTGTTTGATTGAGTGAAACAAGAGGCAGAAATTCATGGCAGCATGGTCATATCACAATAAGTGTTGGTTTCCAGACAACAGTGGGTACTGAAAAGGTACTCAAGGAGAGGACAGAGTACATTGTTGTAGAGAACTAGAGATAGAGATGAACTTAAATCAGAACCTACTGTAAAGGGCCAGCATGCAGGCACACGCTGGAGACTATAGTACTACTACTCACTGCATGCTCAATCAGTTACAAGGTCCAGTTATGCTGGACATGCCTAACAGAAACAAACTTTTCAGTATTACCCGTATTGCTTCCAAGATTATCGGACTTCCCACACCAACACTTTCTGATATGAACAATAATGCCATCACACGGCTAGCACTCTCAATATCACGTGACACTGATCATCCCCTGTATCGCTTCTTCAACCTCATGCCATCAGGACAAAGATACAGAACCTTACCCTGGAAAAAGGTTCGTTTCAGTAGGAGTTTTGTCCCCTCAGCCATCGCGGCATTAAACAAACTGCCCCGCCGATAAGTTGGTTCTGTATACAGTGGGGAACTCATGTTTTTGTTTGTCTTGGTGTTATGTTTTTCTGTACTATGTGTTGTTTTTGTTGTTGGTGTTGAACAGACCTGTGAAGATGAATATCCTTCGGGACAATAAACATTATTATTATTATGCTATCTGACTGAATGAACAAAACCAAGCAGTACTGCATTCACACTTCACAGCCTGCTGTCCACTCTACCCACATACAGTACACAACAGTTGGCGCCACAGCTTTGACAGCTACCATTTGATCCAGGTCTAAATCAGCCCGAGATGTTTTTTCCAATTTGTATATTTTTGTTTTTGTGATGCACGCAAATTACACTGTACAAAAATAGCACAGTCTAATTGTATTAGTGTATTCATTCATACACTGGTGCTTCAGAGAGCAAAAATAAATGGCTGTAATGAGACCTCTACGTGCCCTACCTTTAGGAACAAAATGACAACAGGAGAGACAGGGCCACGGTCAAAAACAATCTTTCTCAGAAGCAATGTAGCAATCATGTGCATCACAACTCACCTTCCTTGGTGTACAAACATACTAATTGTGAGAGAAGAGCCCACACACATATACCGTACATATTTTATATACATTTGCACACATTGTTCCTTTATTTTTGGCAGGATTTATGCTCCATTCCGGTCAGTGTAGCGAGAGAGCTAAAGACACAGAGTGAGGCGAGACATGCAAGAAGACCGAACTCGGATTCGAACCTGGGTCCTCGTGCTCAGATATGGTCTGTCCAACTGGCTGAGCCAATAGGTACCCATGACACACCATTCAATCTTCAATCAGAATTCAGAATCATTAACAAGGCTATGTTGGCAAAAGAAGGCTGGAACTATGGAGGAGCAAAATGGACAACGGATTTAGGGGTTTGACAGACAGGTGGAGACAGAGAAAGCATGAGAGAGGGATAGGGGCGTATCGCAAGGACAATGACATTGCTGAGTCAAGTAGGTGAGTAGTCTGGGTAGAAGAGAGCTAGAAAATGGGGGCAATAATGGCTCTGTAACACCTGGGATCATTGTTTAACAATCACACAATCTTGACCTACTAAAATACAGTGGCTGTACACAGACTCACATGCCAACACCTGCCTGTCCCTTCCCTACAAAACCCTGGACAACACGCCAAGTGAAATGAACTCTGCTCCCTCCTGACTCCCACACTGTGGAGTGACTCCAGTCAGGACTGCAGACTCACTCCTTTCTTGTCTCACTACTTGTTGCCCATTTAGATGCATAGTACATACTGTAATGTAGGTCATACTATGCAGATTTATGTTGGGTACTTGTTCACATGCCATGTAAAATGGTAAATGGTGCATTTATATAGCGCCTTTATCCAAGGCGCTTTACATAGATTGTGCATTACATTCACCCATTCACACACACATTCATACACAGATTGCGGCGGAAGCCATGCAAGGTACCAGCCAGCACATCGGGAGCAATTTGGGGTTCAGTGTCTTGCCCAAGGACACTTCGACATGTAGCCAGGAGGAGCCGGGATTCGAACCGCCGACCCATGGATCATTGGACGACCTGCTCTACCTCTTGAGCCACAGTCGCCCATGTATGTTATGTACATAGACATAGCCCACTGTTTGCATGACAACAAATGCTAAGAATGTTATTTACAGCATGGTTTTAGAGAGCTGCTACGTTTGATATTTAACTGGTATCCTTTTTTTTTGTTGCAGTCTTGCCGTCTATTTATGTGACCAATGACCATAACATATATGTTGTCATTCGTTAACAAATATATGGCTTTTATCTTGCACTTTGTAATTTGCTCTAGTTAAGATCGTAAATATGAATTAAACATTTTCCATTTCCAAGCATCTTCTGTTAGTCATCCTCTTGACCTGCCTGGGGCTAATTTACGCTTTGTGTCATGACAACAAAAACAAAACAAATGTGCTTATTTCTTTCGCCAAAGCATAAATTAGGCTCTAGTAACAGCTAAAAGCGTCTCTCTCATGCTGTGAGCCATTATGTGAGCCAGCCTCACTTCTGAATATTTCTCCCTGCTCCTTTGCTCACACTCATTCCAATCTCTCTCCCCCACGCACAGTCTCACGAGGCAGGGATGGAGAAACGGCCCTGGTGCAGGGGTCAGAGCAGTCGGTGTGCACGCTCACAAGTGAAATAGGAATGCTTTCTGAATTCTGAATGTGAAATTATGACGAGAGTGCATGATGGGTAGTGGGTTTGTGAGTGAAGGCTATTGTAAGGCTACTGTAAGAAGCAAAGATAATCACTATGCATAGAGAAAGGGTCAAGAAAAGGAATCGGGGAAAGAATGAGTCACAATCAGGGATATTGTAGAATAGTTGGAAAACTGTAAAGCCTACAGAGCACTGGTTTTGGCGTCTTCCCATCTCAAGATGAAATTAACAATGTCGTTCCTGGTTGAAGGGGCAATTTTGCACCTGCAAAGGATGAACAGCCACATGGCAGGACTGAACAGAGCTTAGAAATAACAGCTGAAGAGCAAACAAAATGACAGATGTACAAATTAAATCGACGCATTTCTAGTTTGAAGGAAGCAGCCAAACAACATACTGTACATTATATTTAATGGCCTTTAATAAATATATATTTTGAATTTACAAATGAATAACAGTCGGCAAGGCATTGATATGAGAGAAAAATAAAAAGACAAAAGAGTGAGGAGAACATTGTGGTTTGGTAATACCCTAGTATGTGTTTACTATTTGAAAAACAAGGGATTTTGGTACCATTGTTTCTGCATGTGGGTCCATTGGTGTGTAATCTGCGTGTGCATCCCAAAAGAAAATAATCACTTACTCTACCTTTAAAAACGAAGGAGACACAAATGCGTTCCCGTCCAAAATGTGTTAAATCATACAGATTATGGTAGAACAGGATAACTTATGTATAATACAAATACTTATAATATATATGATGTATGCTTGTTGATGAAAACAAGGAAGAAATGTATACAGTTAAAAAAAGAAAATAATCTCCAAAAGAAATATTAAAATGTTTTGGGGGAAATTAAAAACAAAAAGCAACACAAATAGCCTTTTAAGGTATTGTATATGTCTGTGCAAACATAAAGAAGGCTGGACTGAACCAGATTCCAACAAATACTAAAAAGAAGTAGTGGCTCATTCTCCTCATTCAGTGCAGCATTATCATCATCATAGTCATGGTCTTCAGGAATCACTTTAGATTAAAAAAAAGAGAAAAGAAATAAATATAAAACATTTCATGAAGCCACCTGTTCGGACACTGTTGAATATCCATCCAGCGGTTAGCCTTGGGAGCGGACGTAAATCCTAGGGTCAACAACCTTCCCAAGTCCTGCCAAAGTAGAGGGAATGCTAGTCTGTTCAATGTGTCTGTTCTGTTCAGTTTGAGGGCAGTCGAGAGTGTGAAGGTCCAATCTGGCATGGTAGTGGACACTTACAGGGCTAGTAGGGGAAGTCCATCTGAGCTGGCCTCACATCACACACCTGTTCTTGATATACTCCCTGTACATCAGCATGTCCTCCCGGCAAAGTGCTCTCACCTGGCCCTGACCAATCATCACGTGACTCTCAAACACCTCGCGGCTGTCTCTGTCCACCTGCGGAGGAGAGACAGCGTAGATACTGTCTTCCTGGAAGCACGACACTGGCTCTCTGGCGGTGAGAAAAGGGGAGAAGCAAGCAGGGTTGTTAAAAACTCCACATACGTTAGTCAGATACGTACAAGATCACAAATATATTTTAGATACATACTGTATACCGTAGAAGGAAAAGAAGAAATTAAGATGGAATAAACAGATGTAGCAATGGCTCCTGCGAGAGACCAGGAGTGTCAAACAAATTTTGCATTGACTTAAGGTGGCCTTACACTAGCCGATTGTTTTCAATCTGAAATCTGATAGCACCACACACACTACAGGATAGTCGGAGCGGGGCAGAGCAAATATCAAACATTCTTGATCCCGATCGCGCTTTGAGCGGTCGGGCACCCCCCGAGCGTCAAAAATGCCCGATTATCGGCTAGTGTAAGGCCACCTTTAGTCAAGTGAGTTAGTGTCCCATATGACATCTGGGCTTGTAGTGGTGAGTGGCAATTTGTTTGGACTAATGGTTTCTGAGAATGGAATTAAATTATGTTTGTGGAAAACATTCTTGGTATGTACTTTAAACTTGACACTTTGGACAGTATGGTCCAAATAAAATGTGTGGGATCTGCTCCATCTGCACTAGCATACAGGGGTTTTAAGTAGGGCCGTCTTGGTAGGTGCTTACACCTCTACCAGCAAGGCAGCAGGGGAGACACATGGCTTGTAGAGGGATATACCCAACAACATGAAATATATAAATACATCATTTGTCAAATAAATTAACGTTTATTTTTCAATTTCTGTGAATATTTATTTTCAAATTAACATACCCATTTGTTTGAGTATTTTATTTCTATATTTTCTATTTGTGTATTTCTTATTTGTGTATTAACTTATGATGGCAGCCAAACCTAGTGACCTCCCTCTGGGAATGACCACTCAAAGGCTCTCGACACGGAACCTTTTCTTAAGGAGACAATTCAACAACATAACAGTGGAATATTCGTCTTGAGGACAAGAAAACACGATCATTTAATCCCCTGGCCTAAGCCATATTCAAGACAGCCTTACCAGGAAAAACAACTGAAGGGCGTGCTAATAGCAAAAACAACAAGATCTGGGACGAAATATGCAGAAGCATTCATATTTTCACAGAAGTGGGACCATCGACCATGCTTCTCTACTGATGTGGTGTATTATCCACTAAGGGCTTATTGAGTCAGCCAGTCCATCAGCTTTAGTTACACTAGTCAGCAGCAGCAGCTGAGACACTGGAGACTGATCGGAATAGCGGATCCTATAATGCTACATAAGAAGAGAGACCACCATAACCTGACCTACTTCTGATTTCCGTTTACAACAATATAATTGCTATTGACTCATAGAGAACAGAGTGGAAATGTACTACTACCGTCTGAAATGTGCCTTTTGCCCCCTTACCCTTAAAATACACACACACACACACACACACACACACACACACACACACACACACACACACACACACACACACACACACACACACACACACACACACACACACACACACACACACACACACACACACACACACACACACACACACACACACACACACACACACACACACACACACACACACACACGTGTGACAGGCTCCAAGAAATTAATTTAAAAAAAAACAGGACTGAATGAGGCGAGGTAAGCGTTATGTAGCGAAACCGTCTGGGTGGTATAACGCTGGCCCAGAATAAACCTCTTATGCAATACCAGCACACCTGCTTCACCCATGGCCCTGCCATGAGGAAGACACATGGCTGGCTGGCTGGAAAGCTTTGTTGTAACCCATTTTTTTTCACCCAGTGTGAATTGTCTGTAATCTTGAGTGCTACACTCCCTCTGCCACCTGGGAAGAGCAACGGACTGCCCTCATGCTTCCTTCAATGCATGAGGAGTCCAAGCCACTAGTCCATGCCACTTCTTTTCACCTGACAGGGGGGAGTTTCCCCGGTTGGACATAGCGGCAGCGCATGTAAGGAACACGTTATTCCAGCCAGTTCCTTTCCCCGCCATCAGGCTTGCCAGGAAGGGCCAGTATACAGTAGAGACCAGGATTACTGCATGTTGTTTCTGACTCTGGCAGATGGAAGAGAAGAGACGCTTGTTTCACAAATTAATCACGCATATCATGTGTAAGTCATGTCTTCGCTTAGCTTGCTTTCATGAATAGAAGACGATTTTCCAATTTTAAGGCGATAGGAAATACATTTGCAACAGGTGCTTCTCCATGGCGCCACACACAGTCTCACCAAGATCCCGCCCATAGCTTCCGCTGATTGGTTCGTCCCGGACACGGGCGGTTCAACGCTAATCCCTGAGCGATCCCAGATGGAGGCTGACACGGGGAGAACATGCAAACTCCACACAGAAAGGCCCTTTAGGGCCTGGGCCGTGGCTCAGCGGTCCAGGCACCGTGGCTGGTAATCCAGTCTGGCAGTGTGCCGCGGGTTCGACTCCCGATCCCGACGGCCCTTACTGCATGTCACCCCCCCCCATATCTCTTCCCATTAACTGTCCTTTAGCAAAGTCCACCTTTATAGGCACTGATGACGCAGGAGGAGAGAACACACCCCCAGCGCGCCCAGCGTGCATCAAACCCAGGACCATCTATCTGTGAGGCGACTGCGCCACCATGCCCCTGATGTCTGGAAAGGTTATTATAGTTTTGCATTTTTATTTTATTTTATTTTTTCGATTGGACTTTCGGTCATCAATTTTGCTTCGTTTTGAAAGTGGGTTTTCTAGTTTAGTTTATTTATTTAATTTGAAGGCTTTTTCTAGTTTACTTTTATTAGTTTTAGTGTTAGTTTGAGTTTTTTTTTTTTTGTAATATACAATTTAGGCATATAGCAGACGCTCTGAATCCAGAGCGACTTACAAAGAGCAAGAACAAAACATACATCAAATACATCAAAATAGTCTTCAAGAATCATACGTAAGCTAAGAACCTAACAGTGGAATATCTCTATATAATGAAACTATGCGTATACACCATAGAGTGCTATGTCTGCATGCTATCTAACATATAATCCACAAGGGCCCACACGCCTACGTCGCTTCACCGCCGATCCGACCCATTACTGTATGTCTGAGTCATAGTATCGAGGGCTTTGTCAGGGTACATGTGCAGTGTTGATTTTGACAGCAAATTTTGATTTTAATTTGAGTCATAGTCTCTTGAATAGTTTATTTAGTTAGTCACATTTTAGTCACCTGGAATGTTTTAGTTTAGTCTAGTTTTAGTTGACTATATATAAGATTTTAGTCTTAAAATCTAGTTGATTTAGTTGACTAAAATGTATTTTGGCGGGCCTTGATGCCGTCGTAATGACCAATTTGACACATGCGACGCGTTGTGAGCTTGTAGATCGGCTATTTTCAGGATGCAAGTGTAAAATGAGTAATAGTGGATCTCTTGTCCACTAGTCCCTTCCTAACATTTTAGTCTAGTTTTTGAGTGGTGCAACCCTTACGGAGCTGTGTGTGTGTGGGGGTGGCTGGCTGGCTGCCTGCCTGGCTGGGTATGAGCACGAAAACAGCATGGTTGTTTTTCACCACCTGTGCGCAACCTAACACACACACAAACACACATATTAACTGTATATATGATGATTTCGGGAGTGACAGTACAGTACAGTAGAGGGTACAGTAGAGGGACCGGCACACGGTAACTCTGTCATTTCTCAACCGTTTCGGACACGGGGCGGCACGCCGGAACCGGCCCGGCCCCCTGGGCGTGTTCCTGGGGCTCTGGAACTCCCCCCCCCCCCCCACCCCCAGGGACCCCCACATGGTAACTGTCATTTCTCTACCGTTTCGGACGCGGGGCGGCTCACCGGAACCGGGCCGGCACCCTGGGTGCGTTCCTGTGGGTCTGGACGGCAGGCGACAGTGTTTCTCTGCGGCATCAGTCCGACACTCTACCCCAAACCCTTACCCTAACCGCAAGCACGACGCAACACATGTTGGACCAACGCACAGCCACGGAAGCGAGCGGCAGTTGAGTGTCATAATCCCAGTTTCCCCGGCAGATGCCGCCCCTCCCCCCGGCAGCGCCGCAGCTGTTACCAGCAGTTTACCGGCAGTTGCGGCGTCTGGAGCACAGCTGCCGAATGTACCGACAGTGCAGCAGAACGGACCTGTCATAATCCATCCACCTACCCCCGGCAGCTGTCAGCCCTCCCCCGGCAGCGCCGCGTCTCATTGCCGTAGAATGCACTCACTGCTTCTGACAAGGGGAGTGAGCTAGGAGATATACTTGTCACGGGAGGAGTCATTGCTGAGGGATCTGTTGATTGATTGCGTTTCTTGAGGCTGATGTATGAGGCACTTATGAGTCAGCTGGCCAAGGAGAGGCTGATATCCAACCTAACAGAGGAGATGAGAGAATCTTGATATTCTAAGGAATACAAGTCTCTCCCAGGAAACCCTTGCTGCTGCTCATGCAGCACTGGTGGATGATGCAGATCTCAAGAATCTCATCAGCAACCTTTTCTCCCAATTAGGTGTCAGTGAGATGGCAGACTACTGGAGGGACTTCCTGTTCATGACAGCTAATGCAGAATGTGCATGCAGTCCATATCTACAACTGGGAAGAGTATGTCAGCTCTCTGCGTGCTATGCAGCCATGGATGGTAGCATACAACAACAATACGTATTGGAGGTGGCTGCCTGACTTCTGGGATGATGCTGACAGCTCTTCCTGCTGAACAGGTTGCCTTCCTTCCAGGGCCACTTTTTGGGTAGTGCGAATGGTGCCGCCGCACAGGGCCTTGCGCATGCGAGGCCTCGCACTAGGCAGTGTTTTTTTTTTTTTGGAGCCGCCCCCCAGGGGGGCCTCCGACGGCCGCGCGTCGTCGCCTCCTCCTCCCAACCGGCGTCACTTATTCAGCCTCCCGTTAAGCAACGCCCGGCCGTCCGGTCGTGGGGCCCCCTGTTGTCCCCCTTTGCGCTGCGCAGTGCCGTGCTAGCTTGCGCTGCAGAATTAGAGCAGATCTACAAGCTCACAATGCGTTGCAGCGCGACGCGTTGTGAGCTTGTAGATCGGCCGCGCCACCGCGCAACGCAGTCGAATTATACACACAATGGAACCGAAACAAAAACAAGTTGAACACATGTAGGCTAGTTGAGTGCACAACCGCTCCCGCTCACAAACAAAACGACTCGTCACTCGAGTGAAGTGAAAAGGTATGCTGTCATGTCATGTAGGACTGTGTGTGGACAAAAAAGGTTTTATTTCAAATAATTAGTCACGCATGGACCGTCGGAGAGAGAGAGAGAGAGGACGACCTCTCTCTCTCTCTCTTTCAGTCTCTCTGTCAGTCCAGTCAGTCATGATTTCACAATTTTCTAATTTTTAATTTTGATCGATCACAAACTGTCTGCAGGCTATCAAGCAAATGTGATACTTAATATTTATAACAAATAGGAAAGTGAAGGCAAAAGTAAGTATTAATTAATTAATTCAAAAAATGTGCGCGCGCACATTGTCCCCCCCCCGACACAGGGCCTCGCATTTCTCCCAGACGCCTCTGCTTCCTTCGTACTAATTTCACTCAGTCCATCACAGGTAACCATTATTCCAATATGGCCTAGGACATGTAGATTGAATGTACAATGAACAAGGGCAGCAAAATTAAGTCAGGCTGGCTCTCCACCCTCTAAAATGAAAAGCAGCTGCTGGTGCACTCCAGAAATGTTAACAATTTGGCCCGCATAAGAGCGGAACACAACACTCTTGCCACCCGAAAAGAAGCCATGAGGAAGCACGCGGAAAGTGGCCCGAATGGGCATGATCTGGAGGATGGCAACTCCATCAGCGGAAGATCGAGATCAAGACGGCAACCCATACAAGTGGTTGGACTATGTCCACAAGGTGTAATCCATCATCCTTGCCCGCCATTGTGATGCTCACCATATCATCTGTGTGAATGACCCATACGATGCAGCATACTCAACTAAAGATGATGAGCGAGACCTGCATGTAAGTGTAAGGCACATGTTACCAACACGTACATGAAATTGACTGCCAAGGCATTCAAAACACTACTGTGTAGTGTCAGTAACAATGAGTGGTTGAAAAAATGAATGTGAATGAATGTGAATGCAGCGATTGTCAACGCTATGCTGTTGGCCCACATTGCATCAACTTGTCAACACAACAACCGATGGAAGACTACAGCATTGAGCAGTCTGAAGCTGACACCATCCTCTTCACTGTTTATGCAGGCTGTGATGCCAACTCAGGCTTCTATGGCAAAAGAAAATCATCAGTGTATGACAAGGTGGTAAAGAGCTCTGTGGCACAGCAGCAGCTCTCACGGTGTGGAGATAGCCTTGACCTTGAGAATGAGGTAGAACAATAGTTCTTTGCATATACGGGACAGGTAATCTGTGGAGACAAGAAGCCTGTGCTGCCAAGTAGAAGAGAATGAAGAAAAAATAATGAATCTGTCTCCCTCCAGATGGAGATAGCCTACGCCAACACTGCCTCCACACCAACTACTTGGTGTATCTAGTGCTCCACCTCACACTGAAGCACCACCCCTCACCACTCAGACAGATTGGGAGTTGGTGGGTGGTCGCTGTCGTCCTGTCTGCCACCTGCGGCCTGCTCTCCCAACACACCTACCTGCACCAGTTGAAGAGGACGAGGAAGTTGAGAGTGAGGAGGTGGAGGATGAGGAGGATGCACAGAGGAGGAGGGTGGAGTCATCTGAATCTGATGATTCAGAAACCAGTGACAGAATGCTATCTGACACATGTGTTTTGTGTCTGTAAAAATTACAACCCCCAAATAGATTGCTTTCCTATTCAAAAGTAATGTTTTCAGGATGGGCGGCCATTTTGAATTCCAGGGCCAAAACGAGGTCTTATGATTAAATTATTAATTAATTAAATTGTGTCAGATTTGGAATCCTCATGCTTGACTTTTATGGAAAAGTGTCTTCATACATGATTCTAGGTCATCTAGATCAAAAGTTCATTTTTGGCTATGGCGCCGGACGCCATTTTGAATTTGGCCCTCTAGCAAAAAATGCTGGGATTTTTGCGAGGGACCTGGGGGCTAAATCTTTTATAAAGGGTCCATAGAGGTCAAATCAATCATCAAACTATCCTTGCCAGAGGATGGTCACAGAACCTTAGTATGTGACTCAACTAATAGACTCAGATCCCTGATCAGTATATGTAGCCCATATATTGGCATGCCCATATATGGGCATATCGGTTGGATCAGCGGTTCTGGACAAAGGGAGATCGATATTTTGTGAATTTGACTTAACATGGATGGATGGATGGATGGATGGTGGGAAAAATAAATATAGAAAAATAAACATAGAAAGATTGACTGAGATGAATTGGCACATTCAGTGCCAATTCAGAGCAAGCTGCCCCCGTGCCGCAATTAAACACATGCCACGTGCATGATGTGCTCACGTGAATGCGCTCACACAGATGTGTGCAAACTGTGTGAGACACACACACACACACACATTAAAGAAATCAGACACACGTTTTGTAACGGTATCTTTGCCCTTCGAATTGCGAGCAGTCAAATTCATCCAAGGTCAAAGTCAAATATCAAAATGATCAAATCACGTGCTCACTCGTACTGTGGTAAGCAGCGCACGCGTGAAATAGTGTCTCTTCTGAGCAACATCTTCGACCCACCCTGATGTCACTTGTACCATCTTGGTGATGAGTTGACACTGACAGTCAAGGACATATCGGTGTCATTGTCTTTATACATATTTATACCATGGTCACCTGTAGTCATGCATGACAGCAGCCCCCGAGGGAGAGCTAGAGCTTTGTGAGAGATGTTTTCCTGGAAGCTGCGGGAGACACTCATGCAGGAAACATGACCTCTCAACAGGAAAAGGTACTCCCATTTTATACTCTAGTAAAAGTAGCAATAGCGCAATGTAGAAATACTCTGTTACAAGCCTGTATTACTTTATTTTTTCTTCAAATCTAAATCTACAAAGTAATTAATAACTAAAGATGTCAAACAATTGTGGAGTAAAAAGTCCAAGCATTTGTATTGAAAAATGGACATACTCAAGTAAAGTAAAAGTAACTCAAAATTCTACCAAGTACAGTACTTGTAAATTACTTTCCACTACTGCCTCTCACAATGAACACCATTTAGACAAAAAACATGTTTGTGTACTTTTCCATGGAAGAAAAATGAATGTTGCACTGGTTCAAGGAACATTAATTCCTCTGTTTTTCCAACGTTATCTCAGTTATATCTCAAGTCTGAAACGGTCATAATAGTATAGGAAAACAAAAACACAGCTCATCTGCCAGCAAACCTGGGTGAGGTACTGGAGCTAGAAGGTAACCAAATGAACAATAAAAGGCAGTCTCCGCAAGGTGTGCAAAAATATGTTATTAAAATGTTATAGCAAGCTTTGGTCATAGACCTTCAGGCATAAAGCAACCAGTGAATGTGACGGTACTGTATATGAGGGTTCAGTGTCTCATCACTCTCACATTGTAGATGTACGGAAAGCTTGAATTATCCTCCTCTCTGCAAAGTGTTTGTTTGGAAGCACTCGTTTTCAGCAACGCAATGTCCTGCTACCTCCTGCATTATGTGCAATTTAGACCGTTGAGCGATTCCAAATATTCAGACGAAACATTAATGACCAGATGGATGGACTTCACCTGCTTTTCCCCTGGCCTCGAAACATCCCCTTCAGTTTCCCCATCCGGTGTCGTACCCCTCCCCCCCCCCCCCCCCCATCTCTCTACTTTGGCTCTACATCAGGCCCCAGAGTACAGGCAGTGCTTTCCTGTGCACCAGGAACTCCAGCCAGCACAACACGTGAACACGTCAGACAGTAGCTGGCAATAATAACATTTGTGTAACATGCTCCACTTAGCAGCCAAGTCTAAGAGCACAGCATGTACACGCGCAGTAAATAACTGCTACTGCTACGAATATGTACGCTCTCTCCAACACAGGAGTCACTCTCGCACATGTGCACACACACAAGCAAACAGAGCAAAGTACACCACCAGAGGTAGAAAAAAACAACCGCAAACCAGCACGCATTCAAAGGATAAATTATGCAAAAAGAAGATTCACGTATTGTAAATAGGGAGAAGAGTTTGCCTCATCTCCACATGCTTTCTCTCACACACACACACACACACACACACACACACACACACACACACACACACACACACACACACACACACACACACACACACACACACACACACACACACACACACACACACACACACACACACACACACACACACACACACACACACACACACACACACACACACCTAATCAAAAAAGTTTGCTCACGTCCGCTGATACACACAAATGCACCTACAGCACAAACGCTGCACTACGCTATGCAAATCAAATTCTCTCAAGGGCACACACAAATACAGAATTATACACACCCACACTCACACAAAACAACAAAATACATTGGACTCCTAACTGGGCAATTTTCAGTTACTGAACTCACCTATCGTCTCTGTTGGGTGGAAACCTCATACTGTATGTCCAAAACTGTTACTTTTCAGGATTACAATTCAAAATAGCACAACTAGATCTACAAGCTCCAAGTGCGTTGCATTTCGCCTGCAGAATATGGAGAAGAGGTTTCTGCCCAACAACAGCGATATCTAACAATTCCAGAAAAGACCTCATGTAACATCAAGTGTGGATGTAGTTTGCATGCACTGCAATGGCAGAACCATTGCTTCGGTGCTTCCCCTCTCTCTTTTCACCAGTCTCTCTCTCTCTCTCTCCCCCTATGACCCCCCTTTGACCTGGACCAGAGAGAAGCACTGGAGCCCTTTTGATTGAACTTTTGATTGAACAGTAACAATGCCAGAGAGAGGGAGAGACGGAGAGAGAGAAATAGAGAGGGAGGAGAGAGAAAGAGGGAGAAGAGAGCAAGAGATCGTGCTCGCCCACACAAGCGAGCACGAGAGAGAAATCACTGGATCTGTGAGTGTGTGTGAGAGAACAGAGAGAGAGTGAATGTTCAAGAAAGAGAGAAAGAGAGTGTAGCAGATGGTGTTGTATGTGTGATGGATAGATTGCCCCCGAGTCTGCACAGTTGCACATTGCCACTCCACGTGTCGCAGTGCATGCATTTCAGATCTCTGCTGAAAGACACACACACGCACACACGCGCACACGCACACGTTAAGCTATGTCATGATGTACTTGGAAGGCTGAGGCAGGCCTACGTGCCGAAACACGTTTCCCGAGGTAGACTGCTGCTGATAATCTCTATTAAAGAATCCAGAAACCTCTCAAGAGTGTGGATAATTCTTTCACTGTAACGAAATGGAACCATGAGTGTCCATTTGGTTACATTAGTCCAAACTCAGAGTTAACAACGGTTAAATTACTGTGTAGACTCCCTGTGGATCACTAATTAACCACAGTTGTCTGAAATACTTGCTATACGTGCTTGTTTCTATAATTTTTATCAGTGGTTCTGAAACTTTTTCATGTCAAGGATTCCCAAAATTATCTGGATTTGGCCACCAACCTCTTTAAAAACAAATTCAGGGACCCCCAGCAGCAAAGATTTGAGTTAAAATGTATGCTTTATAAATTATAAATAAATAATAAATAATAAATATAAAAATAAATAAGAATAGCAGATCTACAAGCTCATGAGATATGAGCACTACTGCTATTTTTGAATAGCCAACCAATCTGCTATAATAGATAGAATCTAAAATTACACAGATGCTTTCGCGGTTGGAATGGGTTAATGCCAGTCACCCTCCACGTCGCCGCAAACACCGATGCTACTTTATGCTTGTATGTTTTGAAAGGGTGGAATTACAAAAATAAATCAACATTGGCACAGCATCTTTGTGGGTTCCACGTGAGTGTGAGGGGGTGGGGTTGTAGGTGTGAGTATATAATATATTGTACTACTCACAGGCTAATGATACTGTCCAGGGGTGTGGGTTCACTTCTCTCCACCTTGTGCTGGAGAGAACCCAGGTGAGCAAATCTGTAGGGAATCAGACAGACAGACAGACAAAAAAAAGATGAAACAACTCACAACTCGTTCAGTGAGAGAAACAAATATTTCTGTTAAATTGGGAAAAGACGGCATGGTGTTTTTAATTTCTAAAAAAAATGTTTTATTTTTAAGTATAGGATATACTTAGGGCTGGACAATTAACTGAAATATATTGGAACTGAAATTTAGAACTAATCATTTTGCTCAAGTAGATGAATCAAACGTTGTGGCTATCCATGGTTTGAACAAACCCCTCTACACAGATCATATTACTATGGATTATGAGAATTTGCATACAATGAGAACACACATACTGTATCAGTTGTGATGGATTCATCATAGATATTCATTAGGAAAGGTTTATAGGAAGGAGCATGTGTATACAGTACATATAAGTACATAGAGTAAATATACATTACATTTATAGTAAGATCTTAATTGTTTAACTCGGAGTGTAAAAATTGTTAATATTTACACTCTTCGGTTAAACTACGAGTGTGGAGTTTACTGTGAATATGTGCGTACAGTATACAGTGTGTGTGTGTGTGTGTGTGTGTGCGTGTGCGTGTGCGTGTGCGTGTGCGTGTGTGTCTCAAAGTGAAGACTATAATCTCACAGTGAAAGCCAAACAAGGCTGTTTTACAAAAGACGAGATAAGAAGAAACGGTTACTAACCCCCCTCTGGATCTAGCCAGCCTTTTTTATATTCATACAATCATTAGTGGAGCTCTGAATACAACTAATCAGACAACTCTGTGCACAAAAATAAATGAAATGGATTTTATAAATAAAATCCACTGCGCCAAAGTCTACACCCTCAATAATGAGTGCATTTATATTCCTATTTCATGCCTCTAAATATCCGCTTTTGGCCCTGAATGCACCCTGTGAGAACTGCATTAGGATTTTTGTTTCTAGCCCAATGTATAACTGCGCTGCTAGGCTCCCCAGGGCTGCATAATACCACCAGGAACCATGTATGTTCAATTACACCAAGCAAGGGGTGGCATTAACCCAACAATATCTCACCTTCTTCTCTAACCTTTACTTTATGGCCCCATTTCCCTTGACACAAATCTATTGAGAATCAATTGAATTTCTAGTGGTCACAACCATGACCACTGAAAGGAACACCAGAGAACACATAGGTTGCATAGGTCTGGAGCTGCTCTTGAATCCCTGTACTATTCTTCATCTTCAGTAGTATGCACTATAGTGCATACATAGAAGTGTACCTCCCAGCCCTGGCAGAGTAGTTCTGGAGTAGTTCCAACGGATTGTGTGCCCCTGGGTTTTCCCTAGTGGGACTGATTGAGGGTAGCTACTGGGACGTAAGTCGGGACTTGATCACTCCCGGCTGGGTCGCCTGAGAGGGGTATGATGTTGAGAGACCCGAAACCCCGTTGACCTCAGGATACATCACTGAGGATACGTCCCAGGTGCATCCATGCAATGGTTTTTTTTTGTTATAGTGCATACTCAATATCATAGGCGATGTTATGTTATAGTGACTATAACATAACATCGGTGGTTCGCCTATGATATTGAGCTGAACTGTGAGAGAGAAACTTATGAAAGCTCCATCACACACATAACCTGGACAGTTCAAGCGGCGTTATTAAATTCAAAGTCAATGCAAAGACGAGACATCACGCGAACGGTCGCCTGGTATCCTCGCCCGATGTGGAAAAATCCAACTGAAGCGACCTTCGCTCCCCCCCTCTGACTCCACCCATCGTGTCATGATAGCCAATCAGCGCCGATGTCATACTATACAAGCCTTTTGCAAAGACATAGGAACTAATTTTGCTTCAGGAATTATGTTAAATATATTGAACCGAGCCGTCTTGGGTGTTTTCTAGCTCGGCTCTAGGTGTTTCGGGGTACAAATGGAACTGTCCATTTGGTTATACTCCCAAAAATGTAATGTGTACTTTTTATAGGCATATCCGTTATATATCAATAATATAATCCACCACTCAAGAGAGGGGGAAGAGAGCTACAGATCTCGCATTGAAGAGTGTGAGCAATTTGGAGTTTATTTTTTATTTTTACCACCGCTGACTTGCGCGACCAGAGTGAAGCGACTGGAAACAATATCCTCAGATCTGTACGCAGTACCTTGACCTCAAACATGAACATGCAGTTCACGTCCAGAGAACAGATAGCCCTGTACAGACAGAGTCACAGAGAGGCATTTAGCTCACAAATAGGTCTTTTGAGCAAAGGAAGAGAACAAAACAGCATAGACAGAAAGGAGAGGGAACTCAGGGTAAATGTACTGTAGAGAAAGGCAAGGTCGTTACAATGGGGGGGGTGGGGGAGTCCTAACGTCCCTTTTTACAGTAATCACAGTTCCTTGACATCCTGTCTTGGGAACAGAACGCAACAAACTCACTGCAGGCTTCTGCTTCAAGACCACTTCAGTAGTGATGGCCAGCCAGAGAACGGGCCAGAAATGAATAGTTTCCATGGAAATCAATCTGAGTTTGACTAGTAAATGTCAATTGTATTCAATCAGCACGCACGCACGCCAGTAAGGAGTGCTGGTCATTACAACCCCCCGCACACTTCAAATTATGGTGTGATTTTTTTTCATTAATTATTTTGCTACATGACGTGGTGGAAGTTTTTTAATTTAAGCATTAAAACATGAAAAATCCCAACTTGGCTGCCATATGACATCATCTTCAAAAGCCATGTATTGGAGTTCCTTTAAAAAGAAATCCCTTCAAAAAGCAGACCAAACTCAGCAACACAGAATAAAATGTGATGCAAAAAAAAGAAAAATCATCTAAATCAAGTACTTTAAATACACGGTAAAATCCTCAACTCAAGTATTAATTTCTCCATATTTAACTCTGAGAGCATACACATGGGTACATTTGATTGCATTTGTACATGCTCAGAGTTAAAGTAACATTGAAGAATGTACTGTGTACAACAGTATACATTCTTTACCTCTCGTATATGAGCTGATCCTCCTCAGTGGGAAACACGTCCAAGTCCAGTCCGTAAGACTCTCTCATTTGCTGCTGCTGCTGGAACTCCTGGAAGACATTGACCGTATAAAGGTTAGGCGATAGAGGTCAACGGCAGCAAGCGGGCTGAAGGCCCTTATTACTGTCTTATTACTGTTGCAGGCTAGAAACAAATTCAATTTAAAGAGAGGTTTTACAGTCATTTTAAAGAGACTTTCATTGACTACCCTCATAGTGATTATGTTATTTATAATTATTTATAGTATGATTAATTTAAAGGAAATGCCCGCTTTCCAAAAGTAGCAGATCTACAATCTCAAAACAGACACGGTAGGCCTACAGCTTTATTTAATTCATGCAGGTGTTCGTTCTTTATTTATTTAAGATACAAAGTTGGGCTTGCAAGTTGCGTGTGCGCGTCTGTGTGTGTGTGTGTGTGTGTGTGTATGAGAGAGGGGTGAGGCGGGCAGCAAAGCAAGCGGGGGAAACCTTTTTTTCCCAGTAACCATGGTTTCCAGGTCGTATTGCAGTTGTTCATGTCGCAAAAACGATGTTGAGGCGTGATTTCATAGGGCGTGCCAGATAGATTTCAGCCGTCACATTTATTAACGTCGGAACGAAATTAAGGAAGGATCAGCCTTTTTGCGATCACTTTATAAATGCCATGGCGACGTGAGTGTACTACAAAACCTACACTCTAATTTGGGGCAGAGTTTACACTCAATTGATAAATGAGGGCCATAAGATCTGCTGAATATTCCTGGTGTTAAGGACCTCAGGTTGGTGTGAACGCTTTTCTTTTTAAATCATTAAAGATGATTGTGATTTTCTTTTTTCCATCTAAAAGCCAAACAACTACCACCAACAAAAACCGACGGGGCGAATATGAAGAATGAACGTCTTTATTGCAGACTCATGGTCCAAAGAAAAACATTATTTATTACATACAACCATAAACAAAAAACTGTCCAAATGAAAAGGAGAAGTGGGTGCCGCAGTGAGAAATGTCATGAGCCTCAATGTTTGCCTGGGAAAATGGTGGGCTCCACCGCTCAGATAACTTAAAAAGATTTGAGAATGTAGAGAATGAGGTAAAAATCTGTTTAAAAAATACATGACTGTCTTTCATTTGAACAAATAAATGATTAATTCATCATTATGAAGTATTTTTTGTGGTCCTGCTGAAAGTATTGCCTGATTTATACTTTATACTACATGCAGCTAAGTATAAATTGGTGGTTATGACACGGATGGAGACAGCTTACAGCAATCCAAAGTAAATGGCGAGAAATGCCAACTTCTCAGAGAGAACATGAAAGCTGGCTGGTGGCAGGGGATTTGTACAGTATCAACTCTCCATCTGTCCCCAGAAAAAACATACAGGCACCCAGAGACTCTGTATAGAGCGTTGCAGTCCCGCCCCCTGTCATGACGCCATTCTTTGTTCGGACCAAAAAAAATTGTGTTTGTTGTCATGATTTGTCACGACAAGAGTTGGCTTTGTACGACACTTAAAAGGTCTTTAAATAAATACTTTTTGAAATGTCTATGAGGAAAATGAACGGAGAATCATTTCCTGGGCCCTGGTAGGGGGCGGGACTGCGACGCTCTATTACAGGGTTGGGCAACTTTGACGATGGAGAGGGCCACTATATTTCCACTCACTCCCTATAGGGCCATATATTGCTGTCGTAGCAAAATAGCCGATCTACAAGCTCAAAACGCGTCGCAGCGCGGCGCGTTTTGAGCTTGTAGATCGGCTATTTTTGCTATGTTCGAATTGAAATCTTGAATTTTTGCTATTTTTGAATTGGAATCCTGAAAATTAACATGTTTATGTCATTTCAAATACCTTTAATTATACTTGTGTTGAGCAATGAGCTATTTAGACTGAAGTAATTACAGCGGGTCATGTTTGCAATGTGTTGTGGAATTGTAACAGCTGAAACCAATATTATATCAGTATTCTGACATTAACCTGAGGGCCGCATTAAGTGAAGGTGGGGGCCGCATGTGGCACCCGGGCCGCCAGTTGCCCACCCCTGCTCTATTATGTAACAGAGCACAGCGTTTTCACCTCCCCAAAACGCTGTTCTCGTCTAAAGGGACCCCAGCAAACGATACTTTATTTTGCCGTTTCCTATGAACACCGTTCTCGTGTAAAGACCACCTTAGTGTCCCATTGGCCGTATAGGGCTAGTCTCCCTTTGGTTTAGAGGCCATGGAAATCTCGCCACTAAACCATGTGACTAGACTAGAAAGTCTAACCATTGATCAGCTCTGCAAGCTGATAACCTTTTCCACACAGATTTGTTGATTTGTCAAAAAACAGCACTATTTGATTGATTGAAATTAATCCACCACACACACACACACACACACACACACACACACACACACACACACACACACACACACACACACACACACACACACACACACACACACACACACACACACACACACACACACACACACACACACACACACACACACACACACACACACACACACACACACACACACACACACACACACACAATCTGTAATAATTCATGAGTGCACACGTCGCTCAATGTCACTCTCGTATGCAACAACACATACACAGAAACATAGGGGAATATGGAAGGGGTCTGTGTAATTACTAGGCGAACACAGTAATGATCTGATGTTTCAATATTTAATCAGATTTGGGTTCTACTGCTGCCGCAGCAATCCATTCTCCGGGAGAGCCTCAGAGGCTGCAGCACGAGACGTACACGTGCCCAAATGTATGTGTGCATGGCACGTGCACGACACGTGAGCCCACTGCCTGCCAACCAATATTCATGACCGGCGCCTCCCTGCTCAAGGCCCTAAGCAGAGAGAGACCAGACAGAGGGAAGCCTTAATTATAAATCAGTGAGGGAGATCAGGAACCGAGTGAGGCGGGAATCCGTGGGTGCCTGCCAGGTCTGTGAACAATGAACATCAATAAGATCAAGGGCCTCCTTTATCAAACTTTCATAAGTTTCATTGTCCTTGAGACCAAATCCCAGCATCATTCATGTTGTTAAAAAAAAAATACTTGTTAACATCAATGTCTGCAATTCTCCCATGACCTATTTTGCTCCGACCCTAAAAGTATCTATACGTACTGTAATGGCAGTCCTCGACAGGTACAGATCAACAGATGCAGCTTTTCTTAACCCATTTTGACCTGAGATCAGATTCTAAAAATGTCTTCTACATCCTGACAGTTTTCTGAAAAAGCTATGTTTCTATGTCAGTCGTTCTTTGATTTTTCAAAAATAGCAGACCTACAAACTCGTAGCGCGCCACTCGGTGGCGCGCTATGAGCTTGTAGATCTGCTATTTTTCAATAGCTAAAGCATAAAATGCTAACACCAAAAGGGGTTCCCGCCCAGCATGGGTTAATGGGGATACCTCAGACCGCGACATCAAGTGAAGGCTTGTTTAATTGCCCACAATCCACCGGTGGCCTGGATACCAACTTGCATGATGGCAATCGCAAAACGTGAGTCCTTCCACCTGACTTCTTCGCCTCGGGGTCACAGGCCATTAAGACACACAGGCCTTTTTTCTCCTTTATCAATCCGGGCTGCGTGGTTACCATGGCAACACACGGCTTGACAGTAACATTTTGGAACTCCGGCTCTGCTGGTCTTGATGGCTCTTTATGTTTTCAAGAGGGTGTCATTTCCCACTGCTGTTAGATGATAACCATGGCCTGCTATCGGGGTTTTATTACCAGGACTATTCTACTGCCATAGTTAATGATTTGGGCCACTGGGTGTTGTAAAATGTGTAAAATGTACAATGATTCCAAGTTAAAGGCAGAGTAGCACGATGGCATTTACTTTGTCACAATTTAATGGTTTAATAGTTGTGAAAATATATGCCTATGGAACGGTGCCCATATTCAGTGCTGTTTGAAGAAGGAGTTACCCATTGGCCACAATTCTAAAAATCCCCCCCACCACCAAAGGGCAGAGCAGAAAACAACACGTCACTCCTACGGCAGGAGGGACACAAATATCTGTGTAATGGAGCGGATGCCCTATGTATGCGTGTCCCTGTGTCTGTCCGAGCCCTATGTATGCGTGTCCCTGTGTCTGTCCGAGCCCTATGTATGCGTGTCCCTGTGTCTGTCCGAGCCCTATGTATGCGTGTCCCTGTGTCTGTCCGAGCCCTATGTATGCGTGTCTCTGTGTCTGTCCGAGCCCTATGTATGCGTGTCCCTGTGTCTGTCCGAGCCCTATGTATGCGTGTCCCTGTGTCTGTCCGAGCATGGAGCGGATACCCTATGTATGCGTGTCCCTGTGTCTGTCCGAGCATGGAGCGGATACCCTATGTATGCGTTTCCCTGTGTCTGTCCGAGCCCTATGTATGCGTGTCCCTGTGTCTGTCCGAGCATGGAGCGGATACCCTATGTATGCGTGTCCCTGTGTCTGTCCGAGCATGGAGCGGATACCCTATGTATGCGTGTCCCTGTGTCTGTCCGAGCCCTATGTATGCGTGTCCCTGTGTCTGTCCGAGCATGGAGCGGATACCCTATGTATGCGTGTCCCTGTGTCTGTCCGAGCATGGAGCGGATACCCTATGTATGCGTGTCCCTGTGTCTGTCCGAGCATGGAGCGGATACCCTATGTATGCGTGTCCCTGTGTCTGTCCGAGCATGGAGCGGATACCCTATGTATGCGTGTCCCTGTGTCTGTCCGAGCATGGAGCGGATACCCTATGTATGCGTGTCCGTGTCTGTCCGAGCCCTATGTATGCGTGTCCCTGTGTCTGTCCGAGCATGGAGCGGATACCCTATGTATGCGTGTCCCTGTGTCTGTTCGAGCCCTATGTATGCGTGTCCCTGTGTCTGTCCGAGCATGGAGCGGATACCCCTATGTATGCGTGTCCCTGTGTCTGTCCGAGCCCTATGTATGCGTGTCCCTGTGTCTGTCCGAGCATGGAGCGGATACCCTATGTATGCGTGTCCCTGTGTCTGTCCGAGCATGGAAAGCTGCAACACGGTAACTCTGTCAGTTCCATAGTTGCACCGCTCAGTTCACACAGGTGTGATTTTCCGTATCCATAGGGAAACAGAGGATTTTTATGTACTTGGGGGCCTATCTTGATCTGCGACCAGCTGTTCCAGAGGGCTACGGTGGATCAGCCTGCCCAAGATGAGGTGTCATCTGTGGGTATAACCAGTGAGGTGACTCTGGTGACATCCTAGCGCCATGCGATGCGTCGCAAATGGGAAGAAGGCAATAGTGGGAGGGCGATGCATTGTTTTTGGTTTTGTTTGACTTGGAAAAGCAAACATGGCAACCCATGATGTTTTCATTTATGCATTTGCTTGGAAAGCGCAAAGTTGCCAAGCTGGCTGAGTGGCCCCGTTTGGTTTTGTGTATTTGCGTATGAAAGCGAGCATGGCAAGGTGCAGCAACAGTATACTGTACTGTACTGTGCTGTACTCCTTTGTACTGTACTGTACTCCTTTGTATTGCACTGTAATGTTCTCTGTACTGTGCTGTACTGTACTCCTTTGTACTGTACTGTCTCGATTTTTGTGTTTTGTCCAGCAGCGGCGGGACAAATCAATGACACCTAATTTGATTAACTAGAGGTTCGCCTACTCATCCAGGTGCCCAAGCTGAAATGATAGTAGCAAGTCCCCTCAGGATCTAATTGTATTGATTGGTCTGTACTGTCGCTTTGTATTTTTTCACGTGCACCCATGGATGTGCACGCTCGCCCATGCTAGAGCGCGCCCCCTTCGATCCATGAGCCAAAACCCAAATGTCTACTTTGGCATAACAGGTTTACAAGTGTCTGCAGATGCATCCTCACACCTCGCATACAGATGTTGGCTTCATTAGCTGCTGCTGTCAGCATCCTATATCTGCATGCAACAGTATAATAAATATGCATGTGCGTAATAAATGCACACGCGTGTGCCGTAACTGCCATTATTAAAAAAGCAACCGTTCTGCCAATAAAAAAAACAATCACCAATACACGACTTATAATGCGTCTTCTACACAGCAGCTATAGCATAGAAACAAATAATTTGCATAATGCACCAATATGCCTACAGTATATAAACCTTGATCCAAGGAGCTGACATAGATGGATAATAGTTCTCTACTCAGAATGAAATAATTCCGAGCAGATTTCACCATAACCGTTTAGACAACATGGACGATAAATAAAAGTATTCTTGTTGCAGATGTACAAGCTCATAACGCATCACTGATTTAGAAGGCATTTTGTAGAATCACCCTCAGGTCTTAAAGGGTTAACTCCACATTCCTCGGTTCGTCTCCTGTAGTCCGACTGGAGCAGTGATAAACTAGAAAGATTGAGTGTGGTTGCCTATCTCTATTCTTTATAGGAATATTGTTCAATTAGGAGCGTTGAGTACTGTCCATACAGATGAGGGCAAAGCACGCCAAATACCTTGGGAAGAGTTCCGAATCGCTGGCCAATCGAGGGGAGAATTTTAAACGTTTTTAAACTATTTAAGAGCTGGAGTGCAACCACACCAATTCAATTAATACTAATGAGATTTTCCTTATGGGGGCCTAATTTCCCACTTCAGGTAACTGACAATGTAACCATTTAATGCATCATGCTCGCGTCTAATAAGCCACCTGGGTGTCCTCATGTCAGGCTGGCACCAGCTGTTATCAGCTGCCATCAGAGCATGAGATTTGATTCTAGCACAGTGGTTCTCAACCAGTGGTCCAGGGACCACTAGTTGTCCTTGATGGGGTTCCAGGTGGTCCCCAGCTAAATGATGTAGAGCCGGTAACCAAATGGACCCTTATAGATCTTTAACTCTTGAGTGTAAAATGAAACCAAATGGCATTTGGCTTCATTTTACACTCTGAAGAGTAAAATTATTGTTAATCATCTGCATTACTTAATTTACAAGAAGTCTACACAATTAAGAATGTAGAATAATTGTAGAGAATGTAGAATAAGTTATCTCTCCTAGCAACATCAATATAGCATGGAAATATTCTTTAGTTTTGAGTGTGCAAGGCTAAATCTCAGGTGGTCTGTGGCTCAAAAGCAGAATACATAATGGGCCTTGAAATGAAAAAGGGTTGAAAAGCATGGACTGAAATTCTCCTTCCCACTCCTCCTCCCAGCCTTACACCCCTCCTCATCCTCCTGCAGACCCCTTTCAATGGCACATTACTGAAACATACGTGTTGCCGTGGCAATACCGTGTGAGAACTTGAGTTTTAAAAGGATACATGCTAATTCTTCATGGCTGGATGTCCTTGCATCTCAAGTGGTCAATGAGCAATGAGTAATATACCTCACAAAAAGCCACAGTTACATGGACCCTAACATTCTAGTTTTAATCTGTTCAAAAGCCCAAACAGAATAATTCTCCATATATTAACAGTCAATTAGAATAAAAAGAACCAAACGGATTGAAATTATATTCGGTTTTAGGTTAAACAGGTTAAACAGGTTTTAGGTTAAACATTTTCACAAACCGATCAAAAGATCGGTTTTTGAAGCTAATTTTGTTTCATGTCATAATTTATTTCATTTCAAATGGTAATAATGGTCATAGACTCTAATATAGTGCTTTTGTGTATGCCGAATTGATTGGAGACAAGGCAGTATTCTGCACAGTTACCAAATCTGTACAAAACAATTACCCACATAATGGGTTTCTCTGATGGAGACTTCATCTGGAGCCATAAATCCCTCCACCTGTCCACCCAACGTCACAAAAGATTGGCACGTCATCCAAATTCCAAAGAATTCTATCTCACTAATCTTGGCTTCAGACCGTCACCTGCCAATTTCTGGTGCAGAATGCAATGAATTCATAAATCTTTTTTTTTTTTTATACATTTTTATCCCACGATATTGTAACCCATTTTTTTCACCCAGTGTCAATTGTCTACGCAGGGGTTCCCAAACTGTGTTGCGTGCACCCCTTGTGGTGCTGCATGTCTCTTGTCATGCAGCTGTCATTTTCGGCCAAATACAACGAGACAACATAAATCTGTATGAGAGCAAATTCATGAGTGCACACGTCGCTCAATGTCACTCTCGTATGCAACAACACATACACAGAAACATAGGGGAATATGGAAGGGGTCTGTGTAATTACTAGGCGAACACAGTAATGATCTGATGTTTCAATATTTAAGGCAGTTAAATATAGAGGCAGTTTAGAGACCAGGATTACTGCATGTTTTTGTGAGGGAACCCATAGATATATATAAACTCTAGCTCACCCGCGCTGTTGGCCAATGGAGAGCGACGTACTCAGCCCTTTCCTTTTCGGTCAATTGTAAAACACAAACCTTTGTATATTGTATGTACAACTGATATGTGATAAATGACCGAGACAAATAAACTAACTAACTGTTTTGCAACATTACATGATTGACATTGACATGACTCACATGCTGATTGGTTATAGTATGCTCCAAAATGAGTAAATAAATCATATAGTGTCTAGAAATATTTGTACTCGTCTTGCATATAGCTGTGAGGTAACAGTAAACTGTCATAAATACTTTTTCAACCCAAAAACATATAACAAATAATATGGGTATATGGTGTACTGTATGACATGTATTCTCAATTTCATGAAGGAGGCCCAAGTTGAGCCTTCTCCCAATGCACCCCTAACAGTTACCCCTATCACACCTATAACGGGCGGCGGTAACTCAGGGGTAGAGTGCCTGGATGGCAACCGTAAGGTTGCCAGTTCGAACCCGGGCTCCCCCAGAGTCACTGTCGAAGTGTCCTTGAGCAAGACACTGAACCCCTAATTGCTCCCGATGTGCTGGTTGGTGCCTTGCATGGTTTCCGCTGCAATCGGTGTATGAATGGGTGAATGTAATGCACAATCTCTGTAAAGTGCCTTGGATAAAGGCGCTATATAAATGCACCATTTACCATTTTATCACCAACCTTTTATCCAGGTATGTTAGACAAGAACCAGTTCTCATTCATAATAACGATCACTTGCATGTATTTCTATTTCATGAAACTGAATGAGATGTTGTCAACTCTCACTCTCCCTCTGATGTGGAGAGTGAGAAAGAGAGAGATCGGGAGACGGGAGAAGAAAATGTTCTGGGAGAAAATGTAATCAGTACAATTCCCTAGTCTTATTTGCAAGGGAAGGCAACATGTGCTAACCTGACTCCGCCAGATGGGGCAGCAGAGAGTACACTGGGTTCCCCCCTCCTGCTCCCCCTCCTGCTCCCATCTGGGAACTCTCAGGCAGACTTGATGCCCGGCCACAAAATGGCCTGGCCAATCAGCGCCAGCTAGAGGCGGGATCAAGGCAGCACTGTGTACATGCCTTGATCCCGCCTCTAGCTGCCGCTGATTGGCCAGGCCGTTTTGTGGCCGGAGCATAATCCTACATATTCCAACATGTCCAAACATTACACAATTCGTTACATACATACTTAGTACTTCAATCATAATTTGTGTTAATTGTCGCCCCCCCGCGCACAATCGTAGCACTAAAGGTTTTCAAAGAGATATACCTGCCAGACGATTAGGATACAAAGGCTGAAAGGCATGTATTTACATTCCAATGGGTGATTGATCGCGCTCTACCGCAACGGCCAATCAGCTGTCCACTAATACAAGTCTTGTTTTTGTCCTCTTTTTTCTCATTGTATGGATTTTGGCCAGGCAGAAATGGATTTGGACAGGCGGACGCCTGTCCTCGTCTTATTGTAGATACGCCACTGCCCGGAACCCTTACAGGTGTGTAGCTCTAAGAGTTACGGTGATCTTTGAAATTAAAACGTTTGAGAACCACCGGTATCGTAATTGCATAGCGGACGTGAAGTCCACATATCAGCTCTGACAGTGTGATAAACAGGAGACGCTTCCAACACTGTGATGGAACCGGTTCCGGTTCCACAATGTTGTATCCGGTTACAGTTTGCAACCATAGATAAAGGTAAATGGTGCATTTATATAGCGCCTTTATCCAAGGCACTTTACAGAGATTGTGCATTACATTCACCCATTCACACACACATACATACACCGATGGCAGCGGAAACCATGCAAGGCACCAACTAGCACATCGGGAGCAATTAGGGGTTCAGTGTCTTGCTCAAGGACACTTCGACAGTAACTCTGCGGGAGCCCGGGTTCGAACTGGCAACCTTACGGTTACCATCCAGGCACTCTACCCCTGAGCCACCGCCGCCCCTATGTATAGATAGTGTACATACTGTATGTGGGGCACGTACAGTATGTGAGTGAGTGTGTGTTGTAAATAGAGTCCAAAGGGAAGCACACACATCTCTAAATAAATTCTACAGGTGCTGAACAAAAGATACGTACAGGGAAAAGGAAGGCATGTCTGCAGTCCGCACACCGTTCTCGAGCTCCCAGGATACTTTATTTAAGGCACAGACAACGTTTCGACCCTTGTGAGTCTTCGTCAGGTACGAAGACCTGCAAAGTGTCTCTGCCTTAACCAATTTTGACCTGAGATCAGATTCTAAAAATGTCTTCTACATCCTGACAGTTTTCTGAAAAAACTATGTTTCTATGTCAGTCTATAGCAGACCTACAAGCTAGACCTATAGCGCGCCACCGAGTGGCGCGCTATGAGCTTGTAGATCTGCTATTTTTCAATAGCTAAAGCATAACATAATGCTAACCCGCCCAAAATGGGTTAAATAAAGTATCCTGGGAGCAGAACATCTAGTGCGCTCGCAGACTGCCTTCCTTTTGCCAGTGAGTGTGTGCGGATGCATAGTATACCTCCTGTGTGCGGCTGCTCTCTCCAGACTCTGTGAAGAGTTTGATGGGAGTGGAGCGCTGCGACACGGCGCCGTCGTCATCGCGGTCCTCCTCGGAGTCGTCCTCTGACGTGCTGGAGATGGCCTCCTCGCTCGGGGGAGGAGGTGCGCTGGCTGCAGTCTTCCGTTGGAGCACAGTCTCCTCCTTGTTGCTCTTGTTGCTGGAAATGGGTTAAAAAAAGAAATTCACTCAAAATGTTCCAAACATTTGGGATATTATTCAAAACTTTTCAAAAATGCAAGCTGTGTAGATCTGCTATTTTTTTAAATAGCCAACGTATAAATGATTTGATTTTATTAGATTTTTATTAAAGGATCCCCATTAGACAACCAGCTAATCTTCCTGGGGTAAAAATACGTACAATCGTACATTTATGAAAAATCACAGAATCAAAGGGTTTATGGCCATGATTCACCCGGATCCTGGATGGCTTGATTCTAGGCTTAAAATAATTGATATAAATATTTTTGTAAATCTCTATGGGAAAAATGAATGGCCGATTTTTCAGTGGAACCAGAAAACCACACCCACTGCTATGGCCTATTGCTGGAACCTCTAGTGAACCTCTAGTGAACAGCACAAGTGTATTAAAAGACAACCTAGAGAATCAAGAATCAATCTTTATTGTCACATCACACTACAAGTAAGGTTAATGGAAAAAACTTGGTTGTGCAGGGCAGGCTCATCATAGCAGGTAAAAGGATAGAGAGAAGAGCATGAAGTGCATATTATGACAATTGTGGGTGCATAATAAATGAAAAGGTCACGAATGAATTGTGTAGCTCATAGCGCGCCACTCGGTGGCACGCTATGAGCTTGTAGGTCTGCTATTTTTCAATAGCTAAAGCATAACATAATGCTAACACCAAAAGGGATTCCCGCCCAAAATGGGTTAAGGGCCCGGGCCTATTTAATCCATTAATAAAATGTGCCCATCGTTTATAGCGCCCGGACCGGATGTTGTTGTGAATGTGTGTGTAGCAGCTAACAATAGCCACAACACTAAAAATGCGATCGACAACAACGGGAGGTAAGATAAAATCTATCGCGACTAGCGACTGGACCGCGGAGGGCCATCAAACACAGGAATTGTTTTTATAATTAGGTGGGATGATTTAGATTGAGTTAACGTTTTAAGATTTTCGTTGTCATCGGCTAAACAGGCAGGGAACATTTCCGATGACGTGTCACTGTTGTGCAACACCGAGGCTGTGGAGCGATGCGATCGGTTTTGATATCACTAATTTGACGGAGATTATTCAATCTCCGTCTCGGGCACATGACCGTGCACTTGAACTTGACGGTGATTTACGTCATGGGCCTTTAAACTTAATCAGCCTTAGCTCTTGTTCAGCAGTCAAATTGCTGATAAGTAAAACAGTTTGGTAGTACTGCTCCGATGCTCCTGTAATGCTTGCCTGGCTGTGGGTGCGACAGCGGACTGAACAGGCTATGGCTGGGGTGGTGAATGTCCCTGATGATACTTTCAGCCTTAGCCACACAACGTCTCTTGTGGATTTCCTGGAGGGGGGAAGCTCCCCTCTCACGATGCGCTGCGCTGTTTGCACCATTCTACGCTAAGCCAGGAGAGGCTTTAAATGGATAAAGTGGTTCAAATTAGTGTGATGCTATATTAACTACTTTTTGCTGGGGCCCCCTGGAACCCCCACCTCAAGGACCCCTGAGGTAAAGCAATGTAAAGCCACTGGTACTCATCAAAGCCAAAGCAGATGCATCGATCAGTGAATACATCACAGGTTGTCCACTGTACTATGCTGTATGTAGTTTACAGTTATTCAAACATACATTTACATTATGCGATAGGTGATTCGCTGAGGTGAAGTTCAGGTACAGTATATCCCTGGTTTTTAGATCCCCATTACTGTGGGTTTTATGTTTTATTATTAAGTCTTTTGGATAAAAAGAGTATTTTCCAAACTGACATTGAACTGTAAGTGTTAAATAACTCAGATATTAAGGAAATAAATAATATAGAAGATTCATGTGGGGGAAAAAAACTAAACAAAACAATACATAGGACAATACAATAGCCATTGAAACCGGAGTGAAAAAGAAAACGGGACACGTGGAGCATGAGTGAGGTCAGCAGCAGGTAAACACCGCCACATGGTGAGATTGTTTTTACTATACGACATGCCTAATGGATCAATATGCTAACTTCTGATTGCAACATCTGCATGTCATTTCACTGTGAGCAAGCATCACACCAGGTCCTCCTAATCCAAGCCCTAAAACATTGAGGAAAAACAGTGACATTTGACACGGGCCAATCATGAATAACATAATGTGGTGTGCCAAATAGCCTTAATCCGAGCCAGCGACGAGTAAACATAGCGAGAGAGGTGTAATGAAACGAATGTGTTTGTGTTGCATGCCCAATTAACCCATTCAGGCCTGACGTCGAAATTTAAAAAAAAAAGTTTTCTAAATCATGACAATTTTCGGAAAGAAAAAGGCACATTTTAACGGTTTTCAAAAATAGCAGACCTACAAAATAGAAGACCTACAAAATAGCAGATCTACAAGCTCATAGCGCGCCACTCGGTGGCGCGCTATGAGCTTGTAGATCTGCTATTTTTCAATAGCTAAATTATAACATAATGTTTAAAACACCAAAAGGGGTTCCCGCCCCAAAATGGGTTAATGGTTAATGTGGTTAAACGCTAACGTGACATGGATGCGTTCCAGGTCTCAATGGATTAATGCGATGCCACGTCTGGGTTATTATGACGTAAGAGTCTTGTTTTTGTTTTCTGCACGGCACTGTGACCTTAGGCCACAGTGCCCTACACTTGTACTTTTGACTACCACTACATTTCTAGGAGCGGGTGGTGAAGAAAGCACAACAACGCATCTACTTTCTGAGAAGACTCAAGAAAGATGGCATGGGCCCCAAAGTCCTAAAAGCTTTCTACAGAGGCACCACAGAGAGCACATCTTGACTGGCTGCTTCACTGCCTAGTATGGCAGCTGCACCGACTGTTGTGCGGACAGCCCCATCAAAGGCCTGTACGACAATCGTCGTGTCAGCAAAACCTGTGGAATTATGAAGGACTCAAGCCATCCACGTTTGATGTTATCTATGCTGCTGAATTGTCTGAAGGAAACCAAACAAAAATAAGTTTTACTCTTATGTACCTGTACACAAGATGTAACAATAGAATACAACCTTGGACGTCTATAATTTGACTCAAGTACTGGGATTGAGTACTCTGTCCACCACTGCACACATTTAAAGGTGTAGTGAAACGGAAATGGTGGGCATTTTATTTTGAAGTTTCAGCTTGAAACGCTGGCTCTGAAGTTTCTGAACCAATCAGAGCATTGCATCCCTCCAGGCTATGGGGTTTTAAGTCTGTGACTTCCTCTCACGTGCAGTGTCGTTTGTAAACAAAGTGACAGAGAGACGTGGGGCAAAGCCAGGGGATTATTTCTAACCTATACATACAATAGCGTGATGATTAAGTTTAAAACGAGTAATACACTGTCTGGATGTCATCTTGAATGAGATAGATAAAAACGGAGTAGTTCTTTAATCAAAACCAGCTGTGTTGGAGGACAATGAAGCAATAGGAATCAAACTGGTGAGCTTCATTTTTATTGGCTTTGATGTGGGCCTCGACACATCATCACGCAGCACGTTTTCAGGAAGTAATTAAAAAAATATTTTCATTTTTGATATAAAAACACACGAATTCGCCCATTTTTTTGGCATCCATTGTTAGGTATGCCCATATGATGACCACGGATATGGTCTAAAAGTGTGAAAAACAGCCACTCTCACGAGCACTTACCCCAGCACTGACTTCCCCGTCTCCTCTGGCTTGCGTACTGTGAAGGGGCTTGGATCTATTCCCACCGTTTTAGGCATAAACTCCCTTTGTACAGACAGAAAGAGAAAAGTACAATGTTGTTGGTGACTGGCCGGCAGTGGCTCAGGAGTTAGAGCGGACGTTTGGTATGATCCCTGGCTCTGTGTGCTAAGTGTTCTTGGGTGTTCTTATGAAACACTGAAACCCTGACTGTTTCCGATGAGCAGGTTGACGCTTGCCTCAACTGTCTTGTGTGTGAATGGGTCAATGTAAAGCGCTTTGGATAATGGCGCAAAATAAATGCAGACAATTTACAATTAAATGGTAAATGGATGATTTGGCATCCCAGGTTGAGGCAGTATCATAAGTATGTCATTTAGAGTGATCGATAAATCATCAGAGAGAGAGAGAGAGCGATAGAGTGTGTGTGTGTGTGTGTGTGTGAGGCCGGCCACCTGGCAGAGTTGGTCATGGCAATGCAGAAGGTGTCGTCAAAAGAGGTGAGCTCATAGGGTTTGAAGAACTCAGTGTAGATGTCAACGCTCTCTTCATATCGGTTCAATCTCTTCACTCGAAGCTTCTTCATATTTTCCTCACAGGGGACTGCACGCACACACACACACACACACACACACACACACACACACACACACACACACACACACACACACACACACACACACACACACACACACACACACACACACACACACACACACACACACACACACACACACACACACACACACACACACACACACACACACACACACACACACACACACACACACACACACACACACACACACACACACACACACACACACACACACACACACACACACACACACACACACACACACACACACACACACACACACACACACAGTAATATAAGTCCTATTAAAAAATACAAAAATAACGGTATTTCTAAAAGTATAAAAGATGTGTGGATTTGTTTTTATTTTTTATTTCTTTTTGCAAGATTAGCTTTGGACAACCAGACAGACACAGACCAACTTTTAGACAGCTAGGGTCATGCAGAGGCCATTTTTAAAGTAAAAACAAAATAAAATACATATAAATATTGGGATTTGGATCAATGGTATCACAGAAATGCCAGGAAAACATAACAACTGATTATCAGATTGAAAAGATACCTTCATCATAGGCCACAGGCAGGAAGGGTAGGATTGCTTCGGACCACCAAAAGGTATAGCTGGAGAGGTAAAGAGGTCATGCAAATTAATGTATTTAGGACACCTGAATACACAATGTTACATAACAAATTGGCTCAGCTGGATGACCTGTCTTGACAAGTGAATGCAACAGCCTTTTATGCAATATAACCAATCTGAGCGTGTTACGTTACATAGTGAGACCTCAAGTGAAAGCTCACAGTGTGTGACCATTAATTGAACTCGCCCACATCACTCAATTTCCACCACACAATGGCTGAGTCTCTTTGGCCCATTGTGTTCATATAAACTACTGTAGTTACACATAGACATTATATCGGTTATGCAAGCAGGATGGTGGTGGTGTTCTACCTTTCACACGTAACACATACACAGCAATGACAGTGAACTAGGTCATACATGGGCAACTGGCGGCCCGGGGGCCACATGCGACCCCCACCTTCACTTAATGTGGCCCACAGGTTAATATCCGAATATGGATACAGTATTTATTTCAGCTGTTGCAATTCCAAACATGCGAGCAATGAGCATGACCCGTTACTTCAGTCTAATATTATTAGTAGTTGAATGTATTAATTTTATTGTCCAATGTATTTGCATTTAAATTCAGAAAGTTAATACTAACTAAATGCATTTGAATCACTGATCAGGATTCCAATTCAAAAATAGCAAAAAAAGGAAAGATATTCAGGATACGAATTCAAATATAGCAAAAATGGCAGATCTACAAGCTCAAAACGCGTCGCAGTGTGACGCATTTTGACCTTGTAAATCTGCTATTCTTGACACGACAGTATGCAATGTGGACCTCTGGAGTGAGTGTGGAACTATAGTAGCCCTCTCCATCTTCAGAGGTTTGACCTCTGAACTAGGTCAAACCTTATAAAGTGTTATGAGAGAGTAATAGAGGGAGGACAAAACAGCACCCTCTTGAAAATGCCCTCTCTGTGCTTTCTAAGGCCATGACAACACAGGACACCTAATTTTAATAGTCAAATGCTAGACACCTTTGTGGTGTTGCTAGTATGCAGAGGACAAGAGCGCAAGGCGGTAGCTTGTTACTAGGGAAATCCTTCGTTGGAATTAAAAAGGTAAAATAATCTTGTTGTAGACTACTCAGATTTGAATCCCCCTCTCTAGAGCCTGTTTTGCTGTAGAATCGATATGCAACAGGCACTCGGTGGGCAGTGGAAAAGTACCTGCCCACCACCACAGGGGTTGTGGGTTCTAATCCACCGTGGTGCAAACGGCTTTGTCAGGCGTACTATGCGAAGTTTTGCGAACACATACAATTGACCCATGTTCGGGGGAGGATAACCGGACAGGGAGGGTGACAATGGTCATTGCATGTACTCCTACAGGTTGGGGCGGCATCCGTCAGCGGGGAGTGTTGGGCGGGAGGGGTAGGCTGAAGGCTCTACGTGTCTAAGTGTCAACGTGGTGGCAATAGAGGTAAAACAAAAAAAGTATACATTATACAGTAGGCATGTGTTGTGGTATTATGAGCATGCAGAGTGTGTGTGCATAGACTAGAGCATGTGTGGAATATACAGTACACTGTAGCCTCTAAACAGCTCTAGTTATTATATACTGTACCAGTAAGACGCCTTAAGGGCCTTGCAAACGGGCAAGGCCGCGCCTATAGTTCATTTTCAATGAGACCTGCGTTTTTGCTCGGAGAAGTCGCGGTGCGACAACGCAAGCGTATTTACGTGAACACGGTCCCGTGTTTTTGTTGCTTTGTTGTTTTTTTATGCTCGCGTTGTTGCGCCCCTCTTGAGCAGACCTGGAGGAGACCTGTGTTGATCCAGGCAACAACGCCTGCGTTCCTCGCTTCACGTTTGCAAGGCCCTTAAGGGCGTGGTCACGTGCACGCATCTAACTGACTGTCTGACAGGTGATGTTTGCGTGTGCATGCGTGCGTGTACCAGCGTCTTTCTTGGGGCAGAGCCATGGAGCTCCTATGATGCAGGTAAAAGTCAGTGGGCAGCTCCCACAGGTGGGGCTTGTGCTCCGAGGGCTGATAGACCTGGAGGAACAGGTTGATGGCATCCTGCCTGTCTGCATCTGAAATACACAACATGGTTTCACGTAGAAATACATTTCATGAGGAAAATAAAATGTCAATGCAGAGGAAACCTATTTTTCCTGTCTTTTTTTTGTTGATTTTCATGAGAAAGGCATTAACATGCAATCATATGACAATTTACAATTACAATTTAGCAGATCTGCTCTTAATCCAGAGCGATTTACAGTAACAAGGTAATACATCAAATGCATAGAAATAGTAATCTAGGGCCTGGCCGCGGTCGAGCGGTCCAAGCACCTAGGCTGGTAATACAGCCTGACGGCGTGTCGCGGGTTTGAGTCCCGATCACGACGATCTTTGCCACATGGCTCCCCATCCACCCCCCCCCCCCCATCTCTCTCCCCCTTCCTGTCGTACTGCTGTATAAAATAAATCTATAGGATCATAGGTAAACCAAGAACCTACTAGAATATCCCAAATGATGAAACTGAGATAAAACTACTGTATACACACACTGATCTTGAAAGTTCACCGACAACCCCCAGACCATCCCAAGTTTTAACGTAGGAAAAGAAAAGAGAATAATTCTAGTAAAATAAGAAGAAGAACACGTGACAAAATGACAGTGTAGCAATAGGTTTCACAGTGAGGCTGGGCTGTGGGAGGGCGCCGAGATCTTGATTCGTCCGCTTGTCTGTTTAATGAGTGGCACATGTTTACAAGCGTTGCCCAGCCAGGTGCCAACTAATCCATCCCACAAACTGTGTAGACACATGCACAGACACGTTGTACGATTACTGATTAGACAGCAAATAGAGTCGGTCGCTTTAATTATTGCCTGCTTCCCCGCAATTTGGTAACAATGTATTGATTCAAACATGCGGTAAGGGTTGTGATGACCTCTGAGAACAACATACGCGCGTCACAACTATTGTATCAGTAAGAAAATAAATGATATTCCACAAGAACAGTATTACAAGTCGATTGCATATATGCAATCGACTGCACATGTTACTGCACATGTTCTGTATTTAATACAGAACACGTGCAGTAACAAATTAGGCACATTTCTATGTAACGGCTCTCCAGCTGAACATGCAAGTTCAAATGTAATAATGTCCTTTCCTTGGGTGTCGGTCCCTCCCACCGAGGTTGTATGGAGAAAACAAGGCAAGAGGAAACAAAGAAATATTCTTTTGAGAATTGCGACATTCTGCTCAAGCGTCTTATCCATTTCTAATAACACAGCTATCAAGCCCTTTGAGACTGTAGCAGTGATTAGTGATTAAGGCATATAATATGAGTTACTAATTGCCTGCCAACTAGATATCTACAGTCCCCTATTGCCATAGGCTGTTTTAGAATGACTAGCGTTCCATGATGCGTCAATTCCAGTAAAGCAATTTTGCCAGCTATCCCCTGGCAACAACATTATTGCACTGTGCGAACGATGAGGAATTAATCTTACAATTCCAATCACATGCCTAATCACAACAGCCCTAGGACAGTGGTTCCCAAAGTAATACAAATAATTGGAGTTGACCAGGACACTGCCAGTACAACACTTTCCATCGACAGCCTTAGCCACAGAAGGCACGTTGCCGCCGCTACAGTCCTGTACAAAATGCACACCCCCCACTGCCCTAAGGACCTCCAGGACATGCTCCCTCCACCTTACACCAGACGGCGAAACACCCGCCGATGCACAGCCACACCAGAACATGCTCTCGACCCCCCCAGGCTCCAAAACACGGACATTGGACAGAACTTTTCTCCACACTGCTGTCCAGGTGTGGAACAGCCTACCAGAGCATGTAGTTGACTCCATCACAGACAATGGCCTTCAAGCCTTTAAACGCAGAGCTCACAGATATCTCCTGACCACCCCTCACACGGACTGTTGAGCTGCAGTGAACCATTTGATTGGCCAATGGATATGTATTTTATCTTACTTGGCTATTGTTCACAACTGCATCTAATAAAAAAGAAAAAAAAAAGAAAAAAAAGTGGGGTCCGGGGACCCCCAGGGGTCCTTGAGGGAGTTCCAGGGGGTCCCCAGCTAAATGATAGTTTGTAACCAAATGGACCCTTATGGGTCTGTAACTCTGAGTGTGTACAAAGGGAACCAAATGGACCCGTTACACTCTCAGAGTTAAATTAACATTGATTTTACAATTATAAATTGGGGGTCCCAGAGAAAGAAATGACATTAAATGGGGGTCCGTAGCCTAATGCATGTCACACTGGGGGTCCTTAAAATTAAACGGGTTGAGAATCTCTGCTCGAGCCGTAAACATCTTCTCTTATGGGGGTCCCTGGCATTACCTTTTCTAATGGGGGTCCGCGGGCTAATTAGTGTCAATTTGGGGGTCCTTGACATGAAACAGTTTGGGAACCACTGCCCTAGGAGGCTGTGTGAAAAAACGGCATATACAGTAAGAGTGGGAGTGAGGCAACACAGAGACAGCATAGCTCGCCACATGAAAACCCTGTCGCACAAAGACAAGGGAGCCTATGCTGGAGACCTTCGAGGAAGGAAGGCCTATCACATATCTATCTTTTTTTGGCAACAATGTGTTTTATCCCTACTCCTGTTCTTTACTCTTCTCCTCTACACTCTATGAACGACCAGAAATCCCCCCATTACCCAATAATGTTGTTCCTGTACTAAACTTTGTGGAAACCTTGACCTTTTGCAGGGAAGGAGTCCTAAAAACAACAACCAGGATCAATCATGACTTTGTTTCTGCGCACTTGCGTGCGTGTGTGTGTGTGTGTGTGCATGTGCGCGCACGCTCTCGTTCGTTCATCCATGCTTGTTAGACATCATCATTAGAATCCCAGTAGCCGTTTGTGGAAAGGGTGCATGTGCACACTGTACAATGAAAGGTATAGCTTGCTATGGCAGGGACGATGGATGGTACTGTATGGAGGTAGGGTTGGAAAGAGGGTGGGAAAAGAGGGAGGGGGAAACAAGTACAGTGAAATGTAATGGCGAGTGGGATGGGGCGAGTGGGATGGGGATTGGCGTGGTGGGGAAGGAGTTTGGTGGGGAGGTGGCCGGGGATGCATTGGGGGCTTTTGTTAGATCATCTATTGCTTAGGAGACAAAGCATAATTACAACTGCTGTCTCCCAAAGGTTAAAATCATGATGATAATTGATGCAACGCAGTTCCATGTACAGTATTTTATTTAGACAGGAGATGCAAACGAACCGGAGACGTTGCAACCATACAGTTTTCTACTGAATGTATTCTCTCTAAGAATGTTTAGTTTTGACACAAAGCGCACCTCAGTGTTGTCGACCCATTTGAAAGATATTTGAGATGTGATATGACGCTGATCGGCCTAGCCCTAGCTTGAGTGTTTTTTTACTGAATATAATGTAGATTTGCTGGATTTAGGTCTAACCTGTGAAGATTAAAATGATTGAAAATTCATGAGTGAAGTGTAGTGATATCTGCTGCACCTGCCAAATGGCTAGATAGATTGTATCAAATAATGAAGTAAGGCTACAGGTATTTTGGCTTTGTGTGCAGGTTCTACTTGTCTCAAGGTTTTGTAATGTAACCATCAGGTTTTCATGTGTGCTTGCTAGTGTATGCATCAATTTTTTTGTTTTGGTTGTGTGCATGTGTGTGTGACGTGCGTGTGCAAATGCCGAGTCTGCGTTTCTATGGCAACAGAAGGGCAGATAGGGTTTCACAGTGTGTGACAGTGTGGGTGTGAATAAATGTCTGCACTCTGCACTGAAGCGGGCAGTAATGTGGATGAATTGGGGACAAAGGAAATGAAAGGTTATGAAGAAGAGCAAGGGTGAGCATGCTGAAAATGATTAGCAAACTATGACGACTAACCTCTGGTGGAGGGGTGAAATTTTCGTGTGTGTGTGTGTGTGTGTGTGTGTGTGTGCGTGCATGCGTGCGTTGCGGAAGTAAATAAAATCATGTTAGCAGGCCTGGATTTTAGGGTGTAATGTAGTAGGCCTAACAAAACGGTTTGTGCAGGGGATGGGGCTCAATGGAGGTAGTGTTCAAAGGCCAGTGTGCGTGTGTGCACGTGTGCGTGCGTGCATCTCATTTATACATAACCCTACCATAAAATACCATAAACTCTGCCCGTCCTCATTCGTTTTTATCCTCGGTGGGTTGACCAAATTATCTAAAGTTGCAGAAGGGTCAGGAAAACATGGCCACCCGTTTGTGCAATACTTTTACTTGATATAGTCGTGGTACATTTATGTCTGACATGTGAATGGAGTCCTATGCTTATTTTCTCACATGCTGCCACTTACATTGGCAAAGTGGTACAAATGTGTCACAAAGCTCAGCCAATCAGTGAAGCAGACAGGTTTGGCTGGCCAATCAGGGAAGCCGGTGCCCACACACTTCCCAAACATAGAAATTCTGTGCGTCCTCCGCAGACCCGCCGACAGACAGATGCTTGTGCAGTGCTACTGGGCACGCCCCCAGGTCATATGGACAGACACGCACGGCAAGTTTGAGGCTGTTCGGCTGGGCTGCGCCCGAGTTATGCCCGTAACAGACAGACAGACAGGTTTTGTGAATTATATACCTATGCTGTTTGCATTTAACTCATGACGTCCACTGGTTGATTGCACTATGGTGCTTGATAAAGTGTGCATAGTAGGGGCATTGTCCCAAAATGTTTGTGCTATAATAAATCCATTGGAATGTTGTCCATGCAGTGATTGTGTGTTTGTGTGTGTGTGTGTGTGTGTGTGTGTGTGTGTGTGTGTGTGTGTGTGTGTGTGTGTGTGTGTGTGTGCGTGCATGTGTGTGCATGTGTGTGTGTGTGTTTGTGTGTGCATATTATGCATACCAGAGAAAGCGTTGCTGTAATAGCGCGACAGTGTCTGCATGATGTCTTTGGAGTGCTGTGTCCAGGGGGCGATCTTTCTGTATGTCTTAACCCTGTGGACCAGCTGGGAGCCACCGTACTGCAGCGACAGTGTGTCTCCGTGATCCTCATACAGCTCCTCAAACAGCCTGGGATACACAAACGCACACACAAAACATCCATTACAAATCCTCCCCAATGGAACGTTAATCTGCATCTTCTCCAAGTCGAGGTGTAATTGAGTGCAATGTTTTTTACCTGACACAGTCGGTATCAAACTGGAGCTTGGGTTTGTCGATCATGCCCAATGCATAAAGCTGATAGGCCAGTGCACATTTCCCCACCATGAACTGGGCGGTGTTAGTCCGATCCAGGCAGTCAACACAGTTGGTCCGCAACACACCAGTCTACATACAGATGCAGGATTTTCTTTTAATTTTTTTTAATCAAGCCAAAACCTAGTGAACCGCAAGCTATTAAAAACAGCTTAAACCGTTCACAACAACCTATTTCCATTTATTTTGCTCCCACAAGTAGCAAAGTAATTACCCTAGTTTTGGAGTTAATTAAATGCATGCTACATTTGAAACGCTCGTGTGCAACACAGATAGGAGGATCCTTAGTCTTGGTTGTGGCTGTACATGAAGAGACCTAATAGCTATGACGCTCCCAACAGCAGGCACACCTGTACTGTAATTAACATCAGTTATATGAGCTGCTTAGTGGATATAAAGGGGTAGGAAACGGATGTCACCGTCCACTAATCCCAGCCCCTCTCCTCCAGTGGTGATGATTTTCATTGCAGCTCAAAAGGCTTCAGAACACAGAAAACCCCAGACCACAGAAAATCCACTCAATGTTCAAAGTTCAGGTTGTTTGGGTGTAATTGAGGTCATAAAACCTAAAACAAATACAATAGAATAAAATCAATGGAAATTAATGTCATGAAAGATTTAAAAGGATTTAAAATAAGACATATATGCCTGGCTTAAAACATTATACTTGCCCTCTATAACTCAAAAAAATCACACCCGTGTGAACTGAGTGGTGTAAGGTTTTATATAGCATGATCAGCTGTGGTCTGACGTAATGTCTGACGTAATGAAATCACACAAAATATGTTAAGTAAAAAAAGCTATCATTTTTGATAAATGTATGTATCACACCCGGATGTGATTTCACAACTGGCTGTTTTTGCGCAGAGAAAATGACCACGGTTGCTACGGTCATCCAGTTCACCCGGGTGTGATTTAATTACGTCAGAAATTATTTTGAACATAGCAACCATGCTCATTTTTTTCTGCACACAAAAGCCAGTTGTAGGAGTGGTTTACACCACTCAAAAAATAGAAATAAAAAACACCTTAAATATTGTATTTATCTTAGAAATGGTCTATTTTTCCACACAATAGGGAAAACTCCTGTCGCAAGTGGATGATGTCATATGCCCATGTGTGGCTAGGTGGGTGATGGATAATTTGGAATTATTAAGATTTAATTGTTTGTGGATGGAAGTTTACAGGTTCCCAATGACTTGTTCTTCATATGCGCTGTGTCCCACTGATTTTAATTCTCCCCCAGACAGCGTGTATAGATAAAGAATCGTTTTCTCCCGTTTGCCAAAACACCCAGCTTGTCTGGGAAAACATGTTTTTCTGACCTTCTACCTAGGTAGACTTCATGTCTCCCTCGCTCTCCTATTTACGTCTTAAAGACGTTATATTAGTCGGCACAGCCGTCAGTTGTAGTGTGCCAAGTAGGCCTCCCGGCAATAGGTGTCGCTAGTATTCACTTTTGGTTAACCTCTGAACTCAAATGCATTACTTCCCCGTGTCAGAGATTGTTTTGATTTCATATTGTATATAATGAGTCCACTGATGATTCATCAATGAGACATTTTGGAATTGGATGCATGTGGGATCTGTTCTATGTGCTCTCCGAACTAAAATGAACTGGCTAAAACCATATCTGCTCCTGACTGGACCTCATTTCTTTCGTGTGGATTCACTTATTCATCTTTGGGTATTTAAAAGGTATTTTTCTAAGAGTATTTCCTGCTTAAGGTAGCATTTGGCTATTGATCATTCTCCTTAAAAGTATTCCTGTTAAAGTTAATTCTTAAACTTAATAATATAAAAGGTTTATAACCATTTTTGGTCAAATTACATGTTAGAGGCTCTCTGCCTAGATTTTTGGTGCTGAGTATTTGTACTCCGATTACTTTTAAAGGTATTTTTATAGTTCCGGAGTTTCAGCTCTGCTATCGAAGTAATACAGTCCTTATTAACATTATTAATTACCTTAATTAGTAATTTATCCATTAGTGGGTCTACCTGATACTGTAGTTATAAAGCATAGAGTGTGGACAGGAGCGCCCTCTGCTATTCATTTCAATGGAAGTTGCTCAGTGGCGTTTTGAAGCACCCGGAAGAACGCTCTACTTCAGTGCAAACGAGGGCTCAATGTTAAACCCCAGCTGCGCAGGGTTTCCTAGTGCAATATGCAGGGGCCCGCCTGCTGTTCCAGCTTTGACCAGTAGGCTTGACGGCTTCAACGTTGGCCAGCCATTCTGGGAGCTTGGGTCTGACCTAGAATGTTGGTGGGATGCATAGTCACTCCACATGGGCAAATGACATCAACTTGTGACAGGAGTTTTCCCTATTGAGTGAGTATTTCTAACCTACTATATTTAAGGTGTTTTAAATTTCTAAATGTATTTATTGAGGGCAAGTATAATGTTTTAAGACATATATATGTCTTATTAGCCAGGGATCCTATATTAATTTCTGCAATAAACAATGCCATTCTGTCACTCACAAATCTGTTAAATAAATATGGGCTGATAATTCCTTACACTTATTTAGCGGTTGTTAAGGCATACCGTACCTGCACACGTCCACTTGATGTCATGTGACCACCTACATCTCCCCACCTGTAGATATCATTACAGAAAGAAATGAATCATCTTAAAAGCTGGAAAGATTGTCCATGCTTAAGTCTACATGCACAATTGTGGGTCATCATGGTAATCATGAGCGGCAGTGGCCGGTGAAGCAGCCGGATGGGATTAGTTTCGAAGTGTCTGTGAGCAAGACTCCACCATCGGTGTATGAATGGGTGAATGTAATGCACAATCTACGTAAAGCGCCTTGGATAAAAGTGCTATATAAATGCACCATTTACCAATCATCTTCTTACATGTGACTCTGCAGCTGTCTACCTAAGAGAGTTGGTCTGTGTGTCTGTCTGGCCAGAGCTAATCTCACAAAACCTTGAGGATAGAACCAGAAAAAGCACAAAGGCTTGTTTACATCCTCCATTTTCGATACACATGGATCCACCAGCCACTTCTTTACACTCAAACAGCAAAGAGATTCACGAGGAGAGTAACTGCAGCTTAAGCTCGCACTAATTTAATTAGTTCCCCTTCCCACTGAATGGGTGCCCCAAACAACCAGTAAACAAAATAAATAAAAATTGAAAACTTCTAAACAATAATCTTGCTAGGAACATCAATGGCCCAGTGAATTTGTCTGCCTTCGCTTTTTGTTGAGTGGCTGAAAGCACTTTTGAATCCACTTTTCCCTATTCATCATGTCCTAAGGTGGCCTGGGTTCCAGCCTGATTTGCTGCGTTCCCCGGATCTGAAATGTCACTTCAGATCCGGGGAATGCAGCAAATCAGGCTGGAACCCAGGCTAGTCCTAAGGTGCTTTGTAACGTCTCACAAGCATTCGTCTCTTCTCAAGTCTGAAAAGCATGTGTGGAGTGTTAGAGAGAGTGTGCCCGCATGTACAGTATGTGTAAGAAAACAAACGAGAATTCAAAAGTAGCTTGAAGAGAACAAAGGAGATATCGTTATCGTCTCATTGAAATTCACCATATGCAAATGCACAGTAAGTGTTTGTCCATGTGCCTGTGTTAAATGAGAGAAAACCAAGGCCAGACTGACTTAACGTGTGCATTAAAGAGAGATTTGGATAGCTGCTGGCACAATGAGGAGCACTGCATATAACGCCGGGGCTCCACTGGACGTGTCAGCGTCGCATCTCCGTCAGTCAGGGAATGTTCCCTTTTTAATCAATGAAGGGTGGCTCCACTGCCTGCGTTGCGTTGCGTTGCGTTGCGTTGCGTTGCGTTGCGTGACTGCATTCAAATTGCCCCGGTTCGTTTTTTGACGCGCGCGACGGAGACGCAATGCGTCCGGTGGAGCCCCGGCGTTAGGATGAATCTATTATGTAACCATAATGGTAATGTTCAGTGTAAACAGGCAGACATGGAGAGCCCCATGCTCTTCATACATGAATGGTCATCTACTCAACCAATTAGCAGGAAATATGTCTGTGGAGCAATTCCACCCAACCTCCCATTATGTATATTCGTGTCTGGGGGAAATTGTTAAAAGCACCGTCAATACATGTGTGAATGTGAATATGTATGACCATTCAAAGTGGATAATGTGTCATGATGGGGTTGTCTGTTGCAGTAAGACACACAGTTGTACAACGAGGAACCGCAAAGTATACAACTGTATGGCCCATTTGAACTCATAATAATACATCAATTTTATATAGCGCTTTTATTAGTATCCAAAGTTGCTTTACAAACAAAGCCTTGGCGCCTAAGAGCCTCGTCAAGAACCATTTCATACCCAAAACAATATAGATCTCATACTGTATAATATACTGTACAATATATATACGGTCAGGGGTGTCAAACTGGTGGGCCGCAAATGTGTCCAATTCGAATCACACATTGCAGGTCCTCTAAAGAATTCAGAGCCAAAACTGCTTTCACTTCTGCCCATAGAGTGCGCCACATACACAAACAGTTGTGTTATCAGGTGTACAAACTCTATTTCTTGTTTGGTTCTGGTGCTGGTAGTTAGAGGCTCACCTCTCATCTGGTCTCAGCGTATGACAGTAGAAGTCTGAACGGTTGACAAAGAAGCCTGTCCGCTTCACCACATTTTCAGCTATCATGCTAAGACGGTCCAGCACGTTGCACAACTTACTGAGAGAGAAAGATTAGAAGGAGAATATATTAATAATAATAATATTAATTCCTTTAAACATCCTCAAGACTGTATACATAAATAACTGGGATAATGTTATGCTGTATAGTGATTCAATAGCCTACTTGAGGAAACATAGCTGAATTTCCCCGTGGGTAGGGTTGTCCCGATCAGATGATCGGAAATCAGGGCCGATCACGTCATTTTCAAATGATCGGAATCGGATCGGGAGCCAAAAAACGTGATCTGGCCATCCCTAGTATCAATATTATAGATTCCATATCATGATATTAGACTGGATATTGTCTGTGATTTGGGATATTATACTATTGTGATATGGCATAAATGTGTTCTATAAAATATAAATATCTGATCGGGAAAAATCGGTATCGGCAGATGCTCAAAATCAAATGATCGAAATCGGATCGAGCAAAAAAAACGTGATCGGGACATCCCTACCCGTGGGTATCAATAAATCCTACCCAGACTAGATTTCAACGGTGGACGTCACAAACATCTGGACTTCCAAGGCACACTGTTTAGGGGTACCTTTTGGTGTAGCGGGCCATGTCCCAGGCAATGTAGTCGATGCAATGGGCTGGAGGGAGGAACTGGTTCAAGTTGATCACTGCAGGGTACAGCTCTTCACTCAGGATTTTCTCATGTTTCCTCTTCTCCCGTTTCTAAGGCCACAGAAGAAAACAAGAGACAACACAACACCACAGAGGACTGTGAATAATCTGTGATGAAAATAAATGAAATCCACACACCTGTAATTGCCCCCGATTGAAAAGATCATAACAGACTGAACATGGAGTGTTCTGTGCAACTAAATATTCACTGGTATCCAAAGATATTAATAGAGGCATAATAAACTAGAAAAAGTGCCCTTCCGGGCACAGGTCTCCACCAGTGTGTGTGATGTTTGGCAAAATGTGTAGGAGTAATATATAAACGTGTGTGTGTGTGTGTGTGTGAGACGCGGCTTGGCCTGTTGTAGCGCCACCATGAGGCTGATTCGAAAACTGTCAAGTGGCATTTCTTCCTCAGCCTAGTGGGAATATGCATGCACAGTTTCACCGCAATCGTACGCTGCGTTGAGTAGTTGTGGTGATTTGTACAAAACGGGTACAAAGCGGGCTACTCCTGAAAAGTTTAGAAGCCAATCGTAGCCAATGAGGGTGGATTATGAGAAATCAAACAAACCCGTCTTGATCACATGACTATGGAGAACATGTGTACTGATTTGCGTGAAATTTGGATAAAATCTGAAGGAGTAATATTAGACAATGTGTTTTACATATGTCGGCCTCCTGGTGGCGCTATAAAGAGCAGATGTGAAAAATTCCAGGCAAAGGTTTTTCCTTGGCCTCTAGGGAGTTGGCATACAAAGTTATCCACAGATCCATGCAGTTAGAGGTAAAAAACACTTTTCGGCCAGTTATAGCGCCACCATGAGGCTGAGTTGAAAATGTTCTTCCTCGGCCTAGTGGGAATGTGCGTGCACAATTTCACGGAAATCACACGATGTGTTCATGATTTGCAGCATTTTGTTTGAAACTGAGCACTCCTGTGAACTTTGGAAGCCAATCTTAGCCAATCAGGATGGAGTCTGAGAAATCTGAAAGACCTGTTTCGTTGAATGGCTCTAGAGAGACTGTGTACCAATTTGTGTGATGTTTGGACAAAATCTGTAGGTGTACTGTCCAAAAACTTGTTTTGCACAAAGCGGCCTCCTGGTGGCGCTATAACAGGCCGTTCTGGAAAATGTGGGGCAGAGGTTCATCGTTGGCATCCAGGGAGTGTGTGTGCAAAGTTTGGCATCGACCGGGTTAGCGGTGCCGGAGATTAGCTGGTAACAGACGGACGGAAGGACACACACACGGACACACACACACACACACGGACGGAGTGCAAAACATACTCTCTCCCCATGCCTTCGGCCTGGTGGAGACAAATACTAGTATATTACTGTCAAAAATGCTTTCCTCTGGTTTTCTATTGCCACATGCACCTACAACAAAGCTGTGTGTACAACATTGGTATATTTGTGTTTTATTTTATAAGAAATAGGCCCTGCCCACATGTTAATAGAATTACAGGCAAAAAGTATTAAAACCCTGTTTTGTCATCGTCACACGACTCAGAAGAAAATAGAGCTAGTCTTTGTTCAGACTACTTTGGACTCCAATGAATCACTCAGCTTCTATACAAAGTGTGCCTGTGTGTGCTAACTGTGCTTACTGCACACACTTGTTAACTAATCAAATTGCTTCACCTTAAATATCTTCAGAAAACAATTAGTTTTCTTTATGGCAGTGCTCTGGTCCCATACAATAATAGTCCCTCACTCCCAGGCAGACAGAGATGTTCAAATGCTTCTGTCATACAGTCTGTGCAAAGAAAGCTCTGAAAACGATCCAGCCTCTTCCCCACTTCCATTTTGACTTTAAAGTCGTGCAAATATTTCCTAATGTAAATAAAAAATATTCAAAGCCTATAGCTTGCTGCTTATCAGAAATATAAATTCTAAAATATTTTAAAATACGTAAATGACATAAACGTAAATGACGAACGGATAACAGCTGTAGTTCCAGACTATGTAGCATTTGGAGATGCAGTGTCTTTGCAAGAGATAGCGGAGGGATCATCATAAACATAAGGGTGATAGTCAGCATGGCATGGACAAATCATTGAGCAAAAAATTATTTGTTTCATGGTTGTTTTGTTTGTACAGTTATGTTTGTGTATAGTTTCATGTTACAAGGTGGACCACAATGGAAACAAGCGAAGGCTTTGGGCCCTATTATGCGTGTCTTAAGTACCAGGTCTTATGACTTAACTTAAGACCTGGAGGCGTGGTCAACGCTGTTTGGCCACTCAGAATAGCCAAATGGCATTGATCACGCCTCCAGGTCTTAAGTTAAGTAATAAGACCTGGTACTTAAGACATGCATAATAGGGCCCTTTGTGTCTAAGTCCATTTGGTGTTTTTTTAAACTCATGTCATTTTCTAAATTTTCTTAAACTGCCAATAAAGTATTCTATCCATCTATCCCTGTCCACACATCCAGCAGTGGCACAGCAACCAGCCAGTTTGCTAATAACACCCATTCAGCACAGCACAGCACAGCACCACACAGTTTCGTAAGGGCAATTAGGGTAAATTCATTAATTCAAATGACACCACATACTGCATTACAATGTATTCACAGCTAGATTTCATTCACATACAAAGACACAATGAGTGGTGATTCGTTTTTTGCACACCACTGTACAAACCACATTTCATAATTGCACACACACACACACACACACACACACACACACACACACACACACACACACACACACACACACACACACACACACACACACACACACACACACACACACACACACACACACACACACACACACACACACACACACACACACACACACACACACACACACACACACACACACACACACACACACACACACACACACACACACACACACACACACACACACACACACACACACACACACACACACACACACACACACACACACACACACACACACACGATGCAGAAAAACCTTGGCACATGCATGGCCATGTGCACTTTCACAATCTCTCCATCTTACATACACACATCAAACATGCATAAAATACCATGGAAAATCAATGCCCAATCCCAGGTATGTCATGACTCATCATCCTCCCCCCACATTACAAAGGTGTGATTTAATGTAATGGTCATATCTCTCTCTCTCTCTCTCTCTCTCATGGAGGAGGTATAATTACTGTACCATGGAGTCAGTCCACTCCTCTACCCCCTCCTTCCACTAGTATCACATGGCTGGAACTTGTGCCACTGCCTACTGCTGTGGTCTGCGATTGGTCCCTCGTATTGAGGCTTATCGTGCGAATGACAACGTGAGCATGAAACCCAAGCCACACAGTGATAGACATCGTTGGATTGTGTGTGTGTGTGTGTGTGTGTGTGTGTGTGTGTGTGTGTGTGTGTGTGTGTGAGAGAGAGAGAGAAGGGTCTTGCACAGAGTATAGGGACACTGGCTGAAATTAAAGGGGTAAATCCGTAAAACACACTCTGTACAATTACATGTGTGGAAATTGAAATTCTTTATTGGAATAATTCCTTGAGATGAATCATCTCGTTTTCAAGGGGGTCCACACAAATTGAAAGCAATATACTGTAGTTTTAGTATTTTATGAAGATATATTCTCAGTTCTGAAAATAGTAGTGGAAAATAGAAAAATCAAATCTTATGCCAAGCTTTCAGCTTTTAATTGTATTCAAATGTCCTTTTAGAAAGGGTTTCCTCTTGTCTCTTAATGCTCTTTGTCGTAATAATGGTAATGCTTAATGCTTTGTCTAAACCACTTTGAATTGACTTGTTGAAATGTGCTATAAAAATAAACCTGCCTTGCCCAGCAGTGGTCGAGTTTACCACGGTACCACCCTGAGTTTATAAAAGCACCCATCTCCTATTTTATCTTGTGGAAAACATGACATTGGAATTGGGAAAGTAATGATTGTCCATTATGGGAGCTGAAAACGTTTGCCTTCCTATTTTTGTCACCTGTAAGCACAAAATGTAACCCACATCACACGTACAATAATAATACATCAAGATGAAAACGTGTTTTCCAACAGACATCCTAGCCAAATAACTTCCTTGTATTGGGCAAAATAATGGTGCAAAAAACAGCTTGAAACAATAGGAATGACTAGGAACTTGGATGCATATCAATTGTGACGGTCCATCCATTGTGTCGACCTGCTGAGTAGCCTATTGTAGGTGTTCTGTCTGAAGCAGTCTAAAGAGTTGGATAACAGTGGCTGATAGATTCATGAACTCATTCAATTACAGAGGTGACATTTGCAAGGTAAACGCATAATTATGACAACACTAAAGTTTCTCCATTAAGTAAATGTAATACATTTTGATACACAGTAGCCTATATTGTGGGTTAATACATAGGTCTAGATTTGAGAGGTTATTTAAATCGGTGATCGCGCGTGTGCGTGTGACATGGCCCCACTAGTTCAAAAATCCCCACGGCACATCCCTGTTTAGTAGTACACAGCAAGTCCTGACAATACTAGGCTAATGGTTGGGGGAAATTGGTTTGCACCGTGTCGAGACAGCTGTAACAGCTTATCGATTTGAGTCAAGGTGTGAGTATGTGTCGCTCTGGATTAAGAGTGAGAGGAAAAACCAGTATACAGGTGTGAAGATTACAGCTGTAGGTGAACTCTGACCCTTTTGTATAAATTGACTTGAATTCACTTGATGTGAATGCTCTGATGAAGGCTGCATAGCCGAAACGCGTAAGCGTTCCTTTTTGGTGTGTGCCAATAAAGAAATGGAAATGTGAGTACTTTGTCCACCGCTTGTTTAATTTTTGGATGTGCTACCTTTTTGGATTTTTTAAAATTTCTGTTTTTTGATGTATACTGGATTTGGGTCTGGCACTCCACTGAAAACCATGCTGATGCGCAACCTCTTTTTCTCATTTTAGGTGTGAAGTAAGATTTGTTTAGTCAACTGGACATGCCCACTACCTTGACGAGGTTGAGGATGATGATGGGAGAGCCAAAGCGCTGCAGCATCTGGTCAAAATGGAGAGCAGCTACATGGGCATATGGGTCTGCCTGGTCCACTGAAAGACAAAGGTCAAACTTTATTATTGCCGAGCAGTATTTATTCATATCATTGTAATTATTACTAAGGTTGTGTAATCATTTAAGTAAAATCATAAAATACAGAGGTTATCAAAAGTTCATATTCAAGCACAATGTAGCCAACCTTCCTGGCAGTACTGTACTGTAAATCAGAGTTAATTATGTGTCCCTCGTTTAATTAGTAATGGTATGGTTTCTTTAGCAATTAGATGGCAATCAATTATGTGAAAATAGAAATAAATATAGACCAGACATGGCCATTCATAGCAACGCTTGGTCAAACACAAAGGAAGTAATCAGTCCATGGGGGCCTCCATTACACGGTTCAAGATAAAGACACATTGGTTATGTATCCATGGCAATAACTGTAATCCAGCTCCCTTTTATGTCAACATTCTGAACATATAATGGCCTTTCATTACAGTATGAAAGCGATTAGACATAGACCATTGAGGTGTTCTAATACAATGTATTATAATATACATAAAACAATATAGAATAAAACAAATAAAAACATATATATGTTGTTTGGGTTTTTTTCTTCATTTTTTTTGGGGAGGGGGGGGGACGGGGGGGGGGGGACAGTCTCGGTCAAGCCTTCGGCCTGACATAGAGTCAGACAATTATGACTGTACGACTTATGGTTCAAGTAAAAGGCCAAAACATAAAGCAGGCTTGTATAGTATGATGGTTGGCTTGAAAAATGTGGGGTTGAGACTTGAGATTCTTCCTTGGCCTAATGGCAACCTGGACAAAACATTTGGCCGATATATTTGGCGACGCACGCACACTTGCTGCCCCCAACTTCACGGAGATAATACATTTAACTACTTTCCATAGGCCAGATGGACAGGCATGCTTACATTGTAACTAGTTTGCAAAACTGCTGGCTTGTATGTTGATAGTTAACATGAAAACATAAACTACGTAAAACTATCAATTAAATGCATCTGCTCCAACGAACACAACTGGCAAGGGTGAGAATCTGGCAGGAGAAGGCAATATCTTTCCCTGAACTAGTAACTCTTAGAGGTTGGTTGGGGAGCCTGTTCTGTGGGAAAAAGATCTAGCTCAGATAGCAGGCTCCCGTTGAAACTCCACATTGTCAGGAGAAAGAAGCTCCCTGGCGACTTTATGGGTATCGGAGGAGACACAGGGTTGTCTACAGTCTACACCATTCCCCCATGACAACTGCAAATGTAAACCGGAATCCCATCTGAAACCTTCATAAGGCATTAAGCTTAATATTAAAATTAAGCTCAATGCTGTCAGGTACACCGACCTGTGAGTCATATTTTTAAGTTGTGCAAGTGACTATGTGTGTGGGTGGGTGGGTGGGCTTAAGTGACTATGTGTGTGGGTGGGTGGCTGGGTGTGTGTGTGGGTGGCTGGGTGGCTGGCTGGCTGGCTGGGTGCGTCTGAGCACGAAAACAGCATGGTTGTTTTTCACCACCTGTGCGCAACCTAACACACACAAACACACATATTAACTGTATATATGGTGATTTTGGGTGTGCCAGTATAGTACAGTGACAGACAAGACAAACCTACGCACCATGGGTGACCGGGCCTTCTGCTCGGTCATCCCCGAACTGTTGAACGCTCTCCCCGCCCACCTGAGAGCACCACAGTCGGTTGAGACTTTTAAGAGAGGACTAAAAACTTTCCTTTTTACCAAAGCATTTTTATAGCCTTGCCCTTATGTTTTAAATGTTCCTTATGTTTTAAATGTTCCTGTTTTATTAGATGTTTTTAATGGTGTGTTGTTTCTTCTGCTTTTATTTTGCTGTAGCACTTTGAGATTCCATGGAATGTAAAGTGCGTTATAAATAAAATCCAATATTATTATTATTATTACAGTACAGTACAGTAGAGGGACCCCCACACGGTAACTGTCATTTCTCAACCGTTTCGGACGCGGGCGGCTCCCCCCCCCCCCCCCCCCGGGGACCCCCACACGGAGTTGCACCACTTACTTCACACGGGTGTGATTTTTAATAGTCTTTACGTTTGAGAAGACCAAGAGCTATAGTTCATTGGCATCTAAACTTGTTGTGTTTACCAGACATATGGATAGAAATTGATCCCATCACCAAAGTAATAGAGAAGAGTGATTATTGAAGTATCTGTATCGATAAGCAGCATCGATAGCAGTATCGATGCTGCTATCGATACTTTTTCTAGAGTGCCACTGAAAAGATGATCAGAATAGTGTCCTCAGTCGGAATTACATTCAGCTTTAACACATGACTTGCATGTCTAATAACCATGAGAGCGTCCATTTTGAGCATGCGTGGTACCATGAGATTGCCCTACCATTTGACCTACATAGCTTCCCTTTCCTCCTCTGGTAAGGATGTTTCAGATGCAATGACAAACAACTTCATTCATTCAGCTCTTCTGTGAAAGGCAAGGTAAAAGGGTCAGCACTAAAAGGGTCAGTTATTGAAATAAGTCAACATCCAATTGACCTCACAACCACTTGCATAACCCGGGCAATTCTCAAAGAGCAAATGGTCAGATCTACACAAATCCTGCCACTTGAGAACACCAATTAACTCATGCAAATTAGGACACATGAGCTCTGTAGTCATGTGATCAAGATGCATTTGTATGTATTTTAGATTTTTCAGATTCCATTTCAATTGGAAGTTTTGCACAAAATGCCACAAAGCATGGACGCAGCTTCCGACTGCTGGGTAACTTCCCCAGTAGGCCAAGGAAGAACCGCCACCCCAAGTCTTTCAAATCGGCCTCATGGTGACGGGTCAATTCACGTTTTGGCATAAACTCTTGAACCACAAGTCGTACAATGACATTTTGTTATTCCTTTGATCATGACACAACCCTTGTCACTCATATGATCAAGAATTATCAGTCAGTTTGGCTATGATTGACTTCAAACTAGGGGTGCACGATTATGAAATTATAACCGGTATCCGGTCTCCGATTATTTGCAGGGTCATATCTGCCTATACCGATTCCGATTATACGGAGGACCACAATGGAAACAAGCCTAGGGCTTGGCCCAAAGCCTGTTAATAAAGTATTCAATCAATCAATAAATAGCCTATACACTTTTCCAAGTGTCTGTTTTCACAACTGAATGACTACTGAATAAGATGAGTACACAAATTAAATGTAGAAAAATGTAAAGTTTATTTTTACTTAAGATTTTACATCACATTTGATTTGGCCTTTGTTCTAGACTAGAGGTACTAGACAATTTTTATGTATATTTGATGAATTTCTACATTTTTCATTTATTTATTTATCTGGTGAAAACCGATTAAATAATCAGGATTATTTTGAGACCGATCCGATATGGCCGATTCCGATTATGCTACCGATTATATCGTGCATCCCTACTTCAAACGTTGGTGGGCCATGGGTAGCCACCCCGTATCACAAGTTCACAACACACCGTGCGCTTGTAGATCTGATATTGTTTGAAAATCATTATAATTACATTCTCAAAACAAAACCTGGTTGAAAGTGGTTTTCAGTATGGATCAAAGTCAATTATTTTCCCATTACATCTGTGCGATCAATGAATCTATAAATACATGTCTGGTGTTGCGGGGGAGTCTTACATCGTATCGGGGGTTTCGGCATCATGGTGGAGATGTCCTGGGACCAGTAGAGAGGGACCGAACCCCGCACCTGGACGTAGGAGGAATAACTTCCTGTCATGAATGACATGACTGAGGCATCGTGGATGATCTGTTCGGTCTCCACCTCATTGGCTACATCCCCCTGGAAACAACAGGAGAGGCCAAGGAACATTGAAGTACTGTACCTGCTAAGTTAGTTTAGTATGTAACACAAAATCCCATTGTTCAGTTTTCAATTAGCCCTTCGTTAAACCCCAGTGATTGTTCAATGCCAATCCATATAGTTTAGCAACTGTTGCTATGCAGGACAAGCTTTTGTCACCTGTCAGTGTTATTTTGCATGGCGGTGTTGTTGAACACATAGGCAGCTTAGCGTCAGGAAAGTTACACGACTGACCCACCCAGGTGATAATAATTCTAATGGCCTAATAATAGTCTTACCGTGCAACATGAAAACTCCTGTCGGGCGGTCGTTAAAGTTGATGTTGGATACTGTTTCTCCCTCATTTCCTCGTATTTCTAGTTTATTTAAATAATGTCATGCACATTTGTCCAGTGCATAGCCTACTGCAGGCCTGGTTGACTAGATTTAGAAGACATTTTGATGCTCTTGCTACTGAAATGATCGATTATTTATATGGGGAAATCCCGTTATTTAACATGCATCTCAATGGGTGAGAAGGACAGCTTGCCCTGTCTCCTCGCTGCTAACGTGCATATTGGACAAGAACGGGTTGGGGAGGGACTTAGCGAAGGGCTAATTGGCAAAAAAAAAAGAAACACACACAAAATACTTAGGCCTGACTCACACCTTCACAACAGATTGATGTATAGCTGATGATGGTTTGACACAACATTTGTGTTGTATGAGGGGGTGGGGGGCAGTCGAAACACAGCCGAAAGCCGTACAACACAAATGTTGTGTCAAACCATGTGACTTCCATTGGAAATGCATTGCGAGCTTGCATCAGTAAACAAGTCTCATGCATCTAGCATCCAACAATGTTGTATGCTAGATGCGAAGGTGTGAGTCAGGCCTTACAGTACATTTCTTGAGACTAGTCTAGTTTATTTGCAAATACAGTGTGGAGCATTTGTTGAAAACTGAAATCAAACCCAATCTCAGAATATAAGTGCAAACTGGGTCAAATCTGTTTTTCTAAGAGCAACCACACACATGCACATGCACACACATACATACATACGCAAGGACACAGTAGCAGGTTAAATTAAACCCCTGTGATCAGACTGACTCATCCAATCATGGTTTCACCCCCGCCTCTGTTATTATATTCTCCCCGGTTGTTGTGGTAACCCATGTACCTCACAGTTGGCTCCTCTTTTGAGGAAGCGGGTACCGGCAAATCTGCTGGAGCGCCTGGCGATGAGGGTCACATGAACCGGTCGGCCATAGATGAGAAGTTCTTTATTCTGCGAGTAAAGGAGTAATGCTAACACAATGTATTTTTGTATAATATCTGTGTTAATGTTGACAGGCTTTAACCCATTTAGGCCTAAGGCCCATTCTAAAAACGCCTCTAAATCCTGACCTAAGTTTTCTGAAAAACTTCAAATATTTATATAGCAGCATCAACAATGTTACATTTTTGAATACTGTACATACTGTACAGAACCCCAAAATGGGTTCCCGGCCTGAGGGGGTAAAACACCAAAAGGGGTTCCCGCCCAGAATGGGTTAATGTAGCCTGGGTTCGAGTACCGATCCCGACGGCCTTTGCTGCGTGTCATTCCCCATCTCTCTCCCTACTGTCCCATCTAAAATAAAAGGCATAAAAGCCATTTTAAAAAAATCATTCATTATCCCCAATCTCTAAATCTATTTGTATCTCATTTTCAAAATTTCCCCCAAGCCCTCTCCCTATCATACGACCAGTGCCTCTTGCAGTCTCATAAATGTCCAAGGGGGAGGCACGCACATCTCAAAACAAGTGCTGAACAAAAACACATACAATGACGAAGGAAGGCAGTTTGCACACTGTCTTCATCAGGTTTGATCACATATTACTTGACGAAGACCCACACAGGTCGAAACATACCGCTAAAATAATGACTTTTGTGCCCGGACAAGTTACTTTTGTGCCCGGACAAGTGAATGGGAAATGTACTTGGGTGTGCATACATCTTAAACATGGCTTCACTGTGCAAAATACATTTCATTTCTGTTCCAAGACATTCACAGACATTTTACAGGGGGCACTCCTCCACTAGCTCCCCCCCAGGATTAAGCTCTGCACCATGGGGCATACTCTCTGTGCAGCTGCTCCCAGACTAAAGCACGTGGAATGTAGGCTTACTGCACACATCTGTATTCTGTATGTATAACATCAAACATTGAGTATCTATCAACAACCATAACTATTGTGTATTACTTGCCTTTCATTTGATTTTGCCGGACTTATAACTTTGACATTTTCCTTTAATCAAAATAATGATATTAAGATTATTAAAGATCATCTACAGTACTAATGCTAAAACAGGAGATGGAGAACTGCAACTCTGTAATGACAAAAGGATACTGGACTGGCCGCAAAAGCCATGAATAATGTACATGAGCCAGTCGCGATGCACCGTGTCCTTGACCCTTTCCAGGAGCTTCCCATTCCACACATACTTAAAGTACGGCTCGTTCTGGAGGCCATGGACCACTGTGAGGGAAGAAAAGGAACACTTCAGGATCAGTGTATCCAAACAGGATTACATGCTTAGCTTACCTTTCAAATGGAAGGGAAGCTTAGTTGAGGTGCCACAGACAGTGATGCAATAATAACCAATACCAATTGTTATGTATGAATGTATGTACGTGTACGTACATACAATGGGAACTAATGTATGTATGCATGTACATGTGTGCGTGCGTGCGGACGTATGTGCGTACTACATTGCACGTACGTACGTACGTACGTACGTACGTACGTACGTACGTACGCACGCACTACATTGCACATACAAGGGGACTAATGTATGCTATGTATTTATTATTATTATAGTATGCAATCCATTATTATTGTATGTACGTTGTACGAACATCAGTGTTAGTGTCCTTGAGCAAGACTCTGAACCCCTAATTGCTTAACCCAAAAAAAGAAATCTTCTAAATCCTCCAGTTTTCTGAAATAAATATTTTTACGATTTTTCAAAAATAGCTAAATTATAACATGTTTAAAACACCAAACGGGGTTCCCGCCCAAAATGTGCAGGTTGGTGCCATGCATGGTATCTATGTAAAGTGCTATATACAGTAAATGCACCTTTTACGACACACACACATGTTGCAAGGAGTTGCATTGGTGTGACCTTTAGTGTAGTCTGTTTCCATGCATATGTAGGGCACATCCTTGCCTGCCCATCTTTGTATAATTTCTACTTGATTGAAACAATGATGGACTTTTATGAGCTGCACATGGAAGCACATCAATTATCATGTCACATGGGATGATGTGCATGTGTGTACGACACCTGATGAAGGTGAACGATGAATGCGTTGTGCAATAATACCTACAGTAAATACTATACTGTACTAATATAGTATATACTAAAATCCTAAGGGATAATTTAACTCTGATCGTTTAAATAGGGCCCTCAGAGGTAAATTAACCCACAATGTTTAGACTGGCTTCTACGCAGCTAGAACACAGCACTGTGTTGGGGGGGTGGGGGGGGTGGATTGAGGAACAAACAATAGCTGAGGGGATGTTAGAGGTTCAGCTGACCGTGTGTGGGCAGGCCTTCATCCTCAAAGATGTCAAAGCTGTTGTGCTTGTTGTGCGCGTCATGGACCTCCTCCTGCTCCTGCTCGAGCGTCGGGGTCTCCGGCGGCTCACACGGTCTCTGTAGCAGAGTCAGGTTGTACTGCAGCGAGTGGCTCAGGTCATAGCTATAGCTGCGGGAACCATCGTACATGTCAGGTACACAGTGGCTCAGGTCATAGCTATAGCTGTGGGAACCATCGTACATGTCAGGTACACAGTGGCTCAGGTCATAGCTATAGCTGTGGGAACCATCGTACATGTCAGGTACACAGTGGCTCAGGTCATAGCTATAGCTGTGGGAACCATCGTACATGTCAGGTACACAGTGGCTCAGGTCATAGCTATAGCTGCAGGAACCATCGTACATGTCAGGTATACAGTACTGCAGCGAGTGGCTCAGGTCATAGCTATAGCTGTGGGAACCATCGTACATGTCAGGTACACAGTACTGCAGCGAGTGGCTCAGGTCATAGCTATAGCTGCAGGAACCATCGTACATGTCAGGTACACAGCACTGCAGCGAGTGGCTCAGGTCGTAGCTATAGCTGCAGGAACCATCGTACATGTCAGGTACACAGCACTGCAGCGAGTGGCTCAGGTCGTAGCTATAGCTGCAGGAACCATCGTACATGTCAGGTACACACTAGTACTGCAGCGAGTGGCTCAGGTCATAGCTATAGCTGTGGGAACCATCGTACATGTCAGGTACACACTAGTACTGCAGCGAGTGGCTCAGGTCATAGCTATAGCTGTGGGAACCATCGTACATGTCAGGTACACAGTACTGCAGCGAGTGGCTCAGGTCATAGCTATAGCTGCGGGAACCATCGTACATGTCAGGTACACAGTACTGCAGCGAGTGGCTCAGGTCATAGCTATAGCTGCGGGAACCATCGTACATGTCAGGTACACAGTGGTGTAAAGTAACTATGTCCATTTAACACCCCGATCGCCCAGGACGAAGTTCACCGTCCTTTCGATTAGTAACACCCAGCGCCCAGGACGAAGATTGATCAAAAAGACGGAGGTTATTGATATCAAAAGCGATCGCATCGCTCCACAGCCTGTTGCGCAACACTCGATGTTGCGCAACAGTGGGACGTCATCGAAAATGTTCCCCCCCTGTTTAGCCGACGAGACCAGAAATCTTAAAACGTTAATAACTCTTGATCTAAATCATAACGTCTAATTCTAAGCAAAGATCATGTATTAGACGGCCCACCGCGGTCCTGTCGCGAGTCACAGTAGATTTAAATCATACCTCCTGATCGCGAGTGTTTTGGCTACATCTACTTGCTACAGCCACATCCAGGATAACATCCGGTCCGTCGGTAAAAGTGCTCCGCTACTATAAATCGCCGGGCGCTATGATTTAATGGATTAAATAACCCTGGGCGATCGGGGTGTTATATTGTACTTAAGTACAATTTTGAGGACGTTTTACTTTACCAATTTTACTTCTACTCCACTACGCCTCAGAGGCAAATATTGTACTTTTGACTCCACTACAATTATATAAAAACTTGAATTACTATTTACTTTGTAGGTCTTTATTATTTTTTCAAAACATACAGTACATTAACCACTTCAGCCCAATATACAAGCTCACAATGCGATGCATTGTGAGCTTGTAGATCTGCTATTTTCAAAAGACCTTTATACATTTTAGACATAACTTTTGAAATGGGAAATTCTGCATAATGAGTACTTTTACTTTTAGTACTTTAAGTACATTTTTATGCCAATATCTTTGTACTTTTAAACTTTTTTTATTTTGACTGTTTACTGTGTATAGTATTGATTTGACTTAAGTAAAACAGTACTTTTTCCACTACTGCATGTGCACGAGTAAAATTCTCCATGTTCATTTGCTCAAGGGTAAAATAAGCACTGAGGATTTTACTTGTGTAATGGCATTTAACGACAAGCACAAGGATAAGTTGTATTGCGTGTCTGGAGTGGATCCCCTGTCGGTTTCCCAAAGTGCAAGTTGTCAATTATAATTAGTGGGGAAAAAAGCAGAGTAATACTCGCTATAATACATTTCTCTTATAGCGAGGCGTGTGTGCTAAAATTGATTTGTTTTGCAGAACAGTACGTGTCCAATTTTCATATTATTAGAGTTGTTTTGTATGATTTAAAACACTCTGAGTTGATTTGTTTTGTACGTTTTGAAACATTATTGTTCGAGTTGATTTCTTAAACTTTTAAAGTGGCCAGAAGAATCTTTTGACTTTTGGTAGGGGTGTTTCCTAAAACAGATGACCCCCCCCCCCAGAAAAGGGTTGGGGGTCTGGAAAATTGGAACCCCATCATTTTTTTGACAGTTTGGTCCCTATAAAAGCCAAAACAGCAAAAACAACAATTTTAGCAAATAAATCCTACGGAAGTACACATCGTACCACACTATTAAGTTGCTTGGAGTACCGGCAGTCATACTCTGCTACATCAGGTGAATGCAGACGGTTTTGAGTGTCTGTTCAGTAACAAGGGTCTCACCGCCTCTCCAGCTCTTTCTCCCCCCCCTTCAATACAATAGCCCTTTCTCACTTTGCTGTGTGGCAAACTAGGTCAAGTTTGAATAGCACAAACTTTAATATCAGTCTATTGTCAATTATTGTGGTACCGTATGTTCCTTTCGCAAATTATAATGCCTTGCAAAGAGAAATACATAATACACTAATGTCACCTTAACCTGTACTAGTACTAGCTGAAATGTACTTGATTGATTTACTGGTACTGTACAGGGCTACAGGTCACGATTGGTGCACAATTTGGAGTTTTAATGACATAATGATGATAATTTTAATTACATTTCTTTTTTTGTATTCAGACAGGGTTAAATGCTCCCAAAAAGAAGTTTAGTTTCTGTGACACCTCTAGGGGCCATAGTATGCATTCAAAGATGTTCCTAAAAGCTTTGTCATTGGTCAAAAAATTCCAGACAACAAGTGTTTGACTTAAACAGAACAAAAATAACTCATCTGTTATTCCCCTTGTATTTACGAACACTTAACTTAAATGCTCATGAACATACAAATACATGTCGTAAGCTTCCAAACTGCAAATATGTACCCAGTCATGAGATGATTTTGGTCTGGTTTCTATGCTAGATTGATAAATGAGGGCCTACTATATATGTTCCCCTCTCTCTGTTAAAGATCATAGAAGGTGGGGCATTTTACTATAGCTTCCTTGGGTCTAGCCTGGTTTACCTGAAATAGAAGTTGCTGGACAGGTCCACATTCTGAAAGATCCGTACATATCTGTGGGAGAACCAAATAATCACACATTTAAAATGTGCGAGCTAACAAATAAAGAACAAAAGATTGGATTGGTATACAGCGGTGTGCATGCATAGTGTATAGTATGTATGCATATTAAAATTGTTACAATGACATTTATTTATTCACCCAAACAAGGACTTTGGGCGTCAGGACTATACATTGTTGAAATGGCCACAAATAACTGCACTAAATGACACACACACACACACACACACACACACACACACACACACACACACACACACACACACACACACACACACACACACACACACACACACACACACACACACACACACACACACACACACACACACACACACACACACACACACACACACACACACACACACACACACACACACACACACACCCTAATCAGTGGGCTATATGCTAAAACCACAGACTGACTGGATGTATGTCAATGGGTTTGTAGGTCAGACAGGTTCTAAGAGGTAGGACAGTGGTTCCCAAACTATGGTGTGTGCACCCCTTGTGGTGCGCGAGTGCCTTCTAGGGGGTGCACGACATGAAAGGCTATAATGGTGGTGCTATGGTTTTGTTTTAAATGTATTAACATATGCAGAATATAGCCTATGCTGCATATATATGCCATATTCAGGTTCATATATGTGCATATATGTGGATAAATAGGAAATATATGTCTATATAGCTTATGCAATTTATATTTCCATGTGCGGAGGTGCGTCAGCTAGGTCGGGAGGTAACAGGGGGTGCATGGCCAAAAAGGTTTGGGAACCGCTGAGGTAGGGCATATCGATATTTGCACATAATTCAATTTGCGCAACAAGGTGATATCAACCTTAGCATAAAAACGCAGGCATGTCCATATTTGGGCATAATAGCCAACCGCCTTCCACAGACACGGTAGATGCGCTAAATAGGACCCCCTCGAAAATGGGATGGCGTGTGTCAAGGGGCAATCATCTAGAAATGAAACTTTGCCAATCACGTAACAGGGTTAGTACAGTGTTGGAAGACAGTGTGTACCTCGCCTCGTCAGGGTGTGTTACTCGAACAGAGTCATTTGGGATATAGATCATGCTGGTGTCTTCAATTTTGTAGATGGAGTGGCCACCGATGTCGGCCATCTTTCGCCGTTTGGTGATCAGCACGATGTAGTACCCCTCAAGGAAACGTACGAAACCTGACAGGTAAAAGAAAAAAGAAAAGTTTTGTAGTTTTTAAAAACATGAACTTAATACGATAAATCAATTAATTTCAAAAGTAACATACAGTACAGTTAAATTGTGTTAATTTTATCCTGAGACTTAAGAGTAGGCCAATTACTGATTTTACACATAAGTACATAATATATGAATTAAAATACAACTACAGTATAACATTCAGAGCAGGGCTATTATAGTTAACTAAAACTTACAAGCTAAAAAAAGAAAAAGAAAAAAAAACTATGTAGAATAGCAGGTAAAAATCTGCTTGAGCCACTGGATTTGGACTGTGAGTACCTGGTGGAACTGGTGATAAAAAGGAACGCAAAGAACAGCAACAGACTAGTTCTAGTCTAGAAGGTGGCAGCAATGCAACATAGCTAGCAGATGTTGGCTGCCGTCAAATTCTAAAATGGCTGAATAATATAATAAGGAGTAACAGGTAGGTTACAATGACCAACTTCTTTTTATTTTATTTTTATTATGTTTTTTTTTTGTGGCTTTCGCCTTTATTTTATATTTTTATGGAGGGACAGACAGTAGGCTGACAGGAAATGGGGAGAGAGATGGGGAGGGAAGACATGCAGTAAAGGCCGGGATCAGGAGTCGAACCCGCGGCACACTGCCAGACTGGATTACCAGCCAAGGTGCCTGGACCATTGAGCCATGGCCCAGAATGACCAACTTCTAAATGGAGATTGATAATTTCTTGAAGCCACACTAGTGTATGTGGACAGTCGTGCATTATGGTGACATGTAAAAGCAGAAGCATCTGGCCATGCATAATAGCGTCTCTCTCTCTCTCTCTCTCTACATGGTGTCTGTGTATTCACAGTGTTTATTCTATCTTTCATCCAACTACTACCACAGACACACACAACATGTGTGTCCTGTATGAAGACTGCACATGGAACGGATGTGGTTTGACTAGTGCCTACTATAGGTCAGTGAGTGCCAGGACGTTTAAACCATCAGGTCATTTAGCAGGCATTTTCCAAAATGACAGTTGTACTAGCATTATCCAAACTGTACTACTGAATTCAAGTCCACCCATCTGGGTTAGGCAAGAAAGTCAAAACACAAACCATAATTTGTTTACAGTTATGTTTGCCATCAATGTATGTAAGTCATTGGCGATGCAAAGACCGCGTCATGTACATTATTATTATCATAAATGTGACATTCACTGTTCTCTTACAGTAATTACGTGCAATTCAGGACACTGGAGTACTATCGTGATCAAAGGATGCAATTGCTCTGCCCCACTGGAGAAAAAACATGGATAGACAGAGCATGCATCCATCCAGCACAATACCTTTGCTTCAAAAAAGGCAACTGTGGATGTTATTCCTTTTGCATCAAAAGGCAAAAACAGCACTGTATTAGACTCTGCAGAATTGAAAGGCACCCCCTTTCAGCAACAGAGAGACGGAGAGATCTGTATTATGCACTTTCGCCTTTTGACATTTCCTTTGTTACATCTCTCTCTGTGACCCTGAACTCAGAGGCTGGCATCTCAGCCAGGGAGATCAACGAGACCCTTTTGACAATGCCAGAAAGTGGCGATCCAAAAGAATAACGATAGAAAGGTTATGACTATTGTGGTGCTGCTGATCGGCTCGACTGACGTCACGACTGATGATAGCACAAAAGATTATGAAAACCCTAATCATAAGATGTTACACAACAATATTTATGTGGATCAGACAGTCAAAAGCAGAACGCTAACAGCACATTCGCTATTCTTCAGAAGAAATTGAGCTTAAATACTACATGACACTCAGCTTGCCGTACTTGTTCTCACACACAGGAAGCAAGTAGAATACCATCTCTGCAGTTATTAATCAGTTAGTATTTCATCAGGAGAAGATCAATCCTAATGAAGATCAAAGTAAGATGATCGAAACGTTGAGAACTGCAATAAATATTTAAGAGGAGCAGAGATACCAGTGTGCATACTTTATTATTATTTTTACTGTCCAGCAGATGGATGAAGAGATTGGACATGCATGCATTAGATACAATCCTATTCATTTAGTTCTATTAATATTGTCCAGTAATTTGGTTACTTTAAACAAGACATTACTTAGACCTGAGGTCGACTAAGAAAAAAATCTTCTAAATCCTAAACGTTTTCTGAAAAACCTATGTTTCTGTCAGTGGTTCTCAACCATTTTCATGTCAAAGACCCCCAGAATTATCTGAAATTGGCCGCCGACCCCCATCTCAAAATATGTTGTTCCAGGGACCCTCCCAGAAGATTTGAGTTAAAATTGTTCGTTCTGAAAGAATATTCAAAGATTTGCGCCCACATTTTCTAAAATAGCACTGCTATTTTTCAATAGTTAAGTTATCCCAGTAAAGTTATCTTTACTTCCATAGTAATAGCAAAGAATGTATGAAGATGGCTTCTCCCCGACGTCCACCAGCCCCCCCCCCCCCCCCCCCCCCCTGACAACAACACTGTTTCCACACTCAGTCTAGTAGGTGGCGGTAATGCACCATTTAGGTTTGCCAACCGCCATGAAACCCGATAGAAGAAGATGCATTATTAATACATGAATACATATTTGTACAGTATTTGAACAAAAATGAAAACAAATAAACAAGGCCATTTTACATGTAAATGGCCCTCCTCCTCATTGACCAGGCCTTTTCAAGGAATGGGGCAAATGAAAAGGTGTACTTTTGAAATAGTCGTTTTAGTTTCTCGAAGTACTCCAACCATATCAATTCATGATTTGGATCTATCTTATTAAAAATTCTCTCCCTAATAAGAGTTGTAGAATGGCATTTAATTTTCAATTTCCTTTAGATCACACAGACTACATAATCTATCCTCCTCAACCATGCCTACAGTACATATCTGCCTGTCTCAATATGCAGACCAAGTATGCCAGCTCTAATTTGGGCACATAAGGATAGTTTCTAATCGTTTTAAATATGTCCATTCATTTCACGTTATAATATTCACATATTCACATATTCTCATCTTAAATATGGGGTCAGAGCAGGGTCAGAGCCCCCTATGTGTTGTCCGTGAAATTGCAGATGGACAGAAAGAGGCTCATCTCAAATATCGCGAGAGTTTGTTGCTGGGATAAAGAAATGTCATTAACAAAGTAGATTTTCTCCTGATTTGTCTCGCTAAAAGAAGCCACTTTACTATGAATATCTTGTAAATATTGTGTGCCTTGTGATGATTGGGTCCAGTATTTAGTTCAGTGACCATGGCGTTAACTCATTTTGGGCCCCCCTTTCGGTGTTAGCATTATGTTATGCTTTAGCTATTGAAAAATAGCAGATCTACAAGCTCATAGCGCGCCACCGAGTGGCGCGCTATGAGCTTGTAGGTCTGCTATTTTTGAAAAATCGAAGAACGACTGACATAGAAACATAGCTTTTTCAGAAAACTGTCAGGATGTAGAAGACATTTTTAGAATCTGATCTCAGGTCAAAATGGTTCATGGAGGAAAGGAATGGTTCAGAAGCTGTGTTCACGTTCACTCTCCCATTGGAAATGAATAGACTCCAACAATCTTCCCGTCTCGTAATAATGTCACCGCCCACCCCACGCAGTAAAGCAGAGTTGGCCTCTCTTGCTAATTCTCCTCTTGGGTAATAGTGAGGTGAACAGAGGGTGGAGGGATCTTTCTTACCCACAATGCCATAGGCCGAGACAGCCCTGGACAGGCCTGAGGACCCCTTCTGGCCAATCTTGGTGCGGTTGCCCAGATCAAGGCGTCCTAGCAATTCTCTGACCTCCTGCTGGCTGTATACATGCTGGATACCAGGCACAATTAAAAAACAAAAAAAAACAGGCAGAGACAGACAGATAAGTCGATAGTCAAAGAAACACGCACAGACCAACATACAAAATATGCAAGCAAACCAAACAGAACTAAAGTCTTTAAATACTAAAAACAAACAAATTAAAACAGGTAAAAAATGAAGACAAAAGATGTAGTGCACATATTTAAATAGCCACAGAGTTATTGCTGGTGACAGAACTTGGGGAACGCAAACATTTCAGAACTAGTCAGGTTGTGGCCTCCTGGTGGCGCTATAATAGGCCAATGTGAAAAGGGTGCCATTTCTTCATACGCCTTTGATGGCAATTGGATGATTTGAGGCATTTTGTTCCAAAAATGTGTTTTGCAAAAATCAACCTGTTGGTGGCGCTATAACAGGCCAATGTGAAAAGGGTGGGATATATTCCTCAGCCTAGTAAGAAAATGTGTGAAAGATTTCACGTAAATTGCATGCTGCGTTCATGATTTGAGGCTTTTGTTCAAAACGGGGCAATCTTGCAAACTGTGAAAGCCAATTATAGCCAATTAGGATGGAATATGAAATATCGGACAGATCCGACTTGAGCACATGACCATAGAGATACTGTGTAACGATTTGTGGAGGCGCTATAACAGGCCGTTCTGGAAAATGTGGGGCAGAGGTTCATCGTTGGCATCCAGGGAGTGTGTGTGCAACGTTTGGCATCGACCAGGTTAACGGTGCCGGAGATTAGCTGGTAACGGACGGACGGACACACACACACACACACACACACACGCGGACGGAGTGCAAAACATACTCTCTTTTTTGGAATAAGCTTTGGCCCAGGATTAGGTACAGTATAGTAATTCTAAGACACAATTTTCTTTGCACATGAACCAGGAGAAATTAAAACTACGACATTGCTTTTTCTGTTAAGACTAATCACATCTGGCTCTTTAACACATTCCCAGACACTGTTCCCAGTCAAATGAAAAAAATTGCATGTCCTCACTGGGTCTAATATTTACAGGAACACGCTGATGGATATTACCGTACATTCCGTAATGGATACTTTATAATCATAATCACCCACAATGAGAACAACAAATCAAGTACCGGTTCACAGATTGTGTAATGAGCGGCGGAGAGAAGCAATCATCAGCTAAGCTGTCATGTACATTATATTGGGCCAGCCAGAGTGAATGATTGTAAAGTTTTCCCCCAGGCGTTCGTTGCCTACTGTATTACATAAGAGTGTACATTACCATGGTTTTACACTGTGCTGTGGCGGGACATCAGCGCGTGGGCCACTCACCTTGTCATCAATTATGGCTAGGTCCTTGGGTTCGGTGCGGTCAATCTTCAGAACGCGGTGTTTGGTCTGGGCCTGATTACTCCCCACCAGAAAATACCTCTGCAAAAATGTTTAAAAACCCTGTTAGGCCTATCACAATTCTTTGTCATAATTGTCAAATAGCTTCTATTCATCTGAATTAATTAATCTGTTGATGAATGTCCTATTTAACATTTTTTAAAGTATACAATTATTAAAAGTATTTCCTGTCTTTTGGTCAAATAGTACATCATTTATTTTGATAATTGGCACCGGTCACTGTCAGTTTTTAATAGTTATTAGAGGATCTGGCCACTTCGCTGCAGTCACATCTAGCTTAAAAAAAATATATATATATATATATATATATATATATATATATATATATATATATATACACACACACACACACACACACACACACACACAATATTATACAAGGTAAGACGAAGTGAAAGAACAGCTCTGTAGACTAGGCAAATTTACTTTGATCTTTTCAGCCAGTTCCTACACTTCACAAATTATACCAAATGAACCCATATTGGGTTAATTTGCACGCGCTGCGGCTCACCGCTCCAAGACATGGGTCAAATGCGGAGAACAAATCTCACTGCTGTAACGTGTGTGACTAATCGTACAACTTTGACTTTTGACTTTGAGTTACAAATGGATTACATAAAAGCTGCACTATGTAATCTTCATGTCCTGTGATGAATTTGAACCCAAGCCTCCTGCACAAGTACTGACATGACTGAGCCAATAGAGCCTGCCTGGCCTGCCTGCTCAGCGGATAAATTAGATTTTCACCTTCCACTGTCCACCAGTCGTGTCAAGCCAGACACAGGATGTCTCAATAGCAGTGGTGGAAAGTGACTATAAGTACAAGACTCATTGTAACTTCAAACTCAATTTTAACCATGATAGATTCATCAAAAACACCCGTCTGTTTTTCTGGTGACTGATATTGTCCTTCTAATACGTAAGGGGCCGTGGTTTTTCATTTTATTACTTTTTTGTTTCTGTAGTCTCCTCCGTCATCCAGGGGGTCCTCATTCTTTTCCAAAAACAATTTGGAGGTATTTGTACTTTACTTGAGTATTAACAATTTAAAATAATTTTACTTCTAGTCCACTACATCTCAGATCTAAGTATTGTACCTTTACTCCAATAATTTTAGTTAAAACTTTAATTACGGTAACTGTAACCCTTCCTTTTACAGTACAGTAATTATCAGGAAATTACATCTTTAACACTGAGGATCTTCAGTACAGCATGTGCCATGCATGCACATCTTAAGGATGTCACTTCTTGCAATTAATTTTATTCCCCATAGTGGTGTGAGACTTTCTGTTCACGTGTTACACTCAGGGAGAACTCCTTGTGCCGATACGGCCATTTTAATTATTAAACCCTTTCTTGAAACTGAAAATGATGGGGAAAGAAGTAGTAAGTCGGGAGGGGCCTATTGTCGGTATCAGCCGGTAACACGGGGGAGTCTGTACCCCCCTATAACTAAATACTAGTGACTAGTGGAGAAGAGATCATTTTGTTTAGTTGCGCTCGGGTGTTGTGCGCTTTCCAGCATGCAACCCAGTGTAAAATCAGGCATTACGATGCCATCAAGCCAAGGCCTGCCAAAATGCATTTTTGGCAGTTGACAAAATCCTATGATATTTAGTCAACTAAAACTAGGTGACTAGTAAATTATGACTAAAACTTAATTTAATTATTCAAAAGGCTATGACTAAAACCAAATCAAAATTTGCTGTCAAAATCAACACTGGAGCAATGATGATGTACAAACTTTTACCCACTTCTTGTCAATGACAATAAATTTGAATCTGAATTACGAAAAAGGGATCATGGTAGATGATATTTCCAATAAACTGCTTCTACGTTTAGTCGATGATTTGTCATTTTCCATACACAATACACAGTTATTATGGTCTCACTCTGTTTGCTAGGCTATATATAGTAGTGTGCCGTGGAAGATAAATAGTTTTTTTCTTCCAGTCATTTTTCTCACACTAGACTTTCTATCCACCATGGAGTGTCCAGATGGAACATTGTGTTTTGATATTGATACACTGTGTGCCATTTTGTCCTATTCCACACTGCCAGAACTAGACGTTATTGCGACCTATGAACCGTGCAATAGTAAATTCCCGTCAGTGTATCACTCAAAATCCCCATACATGGGAAAGCCCCCATATATGGTGCCCAGGTCTCGTGACACCACGTCATAGTAAATTCGATCTGCTGTCCCAATTAAGCCCATAGGAAATCCTTGATGTTATCAATATTGGCCAGCAACTCCACATCTGACCTCAAACCCTTAGATCTCCATATATGGATATATGTCAGAACCATATGTTGATCCTTCCCCATCCATCCTTCCTCTTCGATGTCTCCCTTTTGACTGATACCTGTCCATTCAAACTCTAGACGGGCCTGCCCGTCTAGAGTTATTAACAGGCCCGAAAATTAAAGCCCGGCCCTCATGAAACCCTGTACACTCAAGAGAATATGGAGTTGACCTGTTCTGACATTCCATATGTTAATCTGACCTTTTCACACCCTGTACACTCAAGACATGCTCCTTATATGGCCAGTACAGATTCATTCCATGTTGATCTGACCCCCCATGCCAAAGCACCAGCGCTCGCCCAGCAATCTGCCGCCAACGAGGCGAACGCGTGCACAGGGCAAGGTCGCTTCTCAACCTTAGGCGTCTTACTGGAATTACATGTAATGTACAGTTTTTATTTTTATATATCAGAGTTTAACTGTCCACTCTATACAGTACAGTAAAGGAATTCTGGATGAAATGACAGATCGGACCAATTCCTGTCAAGCGATACAAATGTTCTAATAGAGTGAAGAGATCAAAACAATCTGATTATAAAAAATCACACCCGTGTGAACTGAGTGGTGCAGTGACGTCACATACTAACCATAGCAACCATGCTCACCCGTACAGGCACAAACACACACGGGTACTAACAAAGCCAGTTGTTGGAGTGGTTTGCACCACTCAAAAACAGGAGTCCATGACCATGAACTTGACATGATAAAGGTTCAGAATCACTGGAAACAATGAAGGTATGAAAATGGTCCTATATGAAACAGTGAGGAATGATAAAGCCAATATTTGTTTTGTTTCCCTGTCTCTGGTGGTGTTCCAGCAAAACGTCAAGCTCTCTTGTACTGCCATCTAGTGTTTAATGTCAGCCATTCAGAATTTAAGTTCTTCACAATTCTTCCTCAATGTTGTACTGCTTCAAATCACATGATAACATAGCCATGGTTCACATGACGCTCGTACTTATGACAGTAATCTTTCAGGGTTACATATTGCATATTCTCTAATGGAACAGGCCGGGAAAGATAGGAGGAGCGTTTTAAAGCATTAAAGAATATCCATTCATGCCTTGTATCATGTAAACATAATTTGCTATTCCCAATAGTGTTTACAGTTAGGACTTGCAACGTACAACTTTGTGCATGAAGAAACCAAAAACAGAACAGAATGATTCTTCTTACCATGCTGTCTAGTTGTGGAGGCCAATGCTATCATAACAATCAAATAAAATCTGAATAATATGAAACTTACTGCTCTGGTTTCGTACAAAACCATCCTCTGTACACCGCTGATGAAACCCGCTGACTGAGGCATGGTTTGATTTCTTATTATTATTATTTTGTACTAAATCCAGTAAAACAGAAGAGTTGCAACAACAGAGATTAATGTTAGCTTAATGTTAGCTAACTAAACGTTAAACACCAACTCTAGCAGATAATATGCATTTCAAGAGGGCTAAACCAGCTGCTACAATTAAAGCTTCGTATAATCAGAAACGTGGCAAATAGCTATTTTTCACGACAAGCTCCACTAATATAGAAATATAGCTCAGATGTAAGCAACATCCCTCCATTTGTTTTCAGTCAGGTGACAGTGAGCTCCTCTCGTCAGCTGATACGGGCACCGCGCACAGACAAAAAGGTTCGGAGTAATTGGAGGGGGGGGGGGGGCACAGAAACTGTTGCAAGTTTGAGAATACTTGCCCAAAATGCTTCGTGACTTTGAGTTAGTCGTGTCATTACAGTATTTAAATGCGTATTTTCTACAGTTAATGTGTTTGGCCTCCTATCTGTTTTACGCCACGTTACATCATTACCCAAGAAAGTGCTCCTGCTGTCCTGCATGGTTTTAGTTTGCTGGTTACTATAGTTACCATTACCACCTTTGTGAATTGTCAGTAACCTGTCGGCAACGAGGTTCAGATCTTGGTTAACCATTCAACGTTAAAAACGCAATGATTTGATTTGCTGTCATTGTAAATCAAACTAAAGGTGAGTAACCTTAAAGCCATTTTGTGGGCACACTTCTAGCCTTATTATTAACGTACAAGTAAATAGCCCTATAGTAATTACAGCCCTATAGCCCTATATGGCTGTGTGATATTACATGCATTTCCTTACATGACTGACATGTAGGCTATAATATCACAGCCATTCTAGGGCTACAGCCCGTGTTCAATCCCATTTGTTTTATTTAATTATTGATTTAACTTTTGTAGAAACTGCAAAAGAGACTCTCTATCTATGGAGACATACCGGTATGTCGACAACCTCATTGAAGATGAAGCTGAGAGAGAGATTCTTCTTGCCAAACCCACTTGTTTCATCATTGTTGGGAAGCCGGTATAATACATTCATCATAACAACCACTCACTTATACACTAACTATAACCAAAATACCATAACCTTGATCTAACTGTAACCTAAATGTATGCCCTAAACATAAAATAGGCAATTGAAAATAATATAAGGCATTTGGTCTCATCACAGTGCTTGAAGTGCTTCTTCTTTCTTTACACACACAAAATGTGGCCACATGTCATGTGTATAACCTGTACAATCTTTTGTGGCAGGGTGTTGGCAAATCCACTTTGGCCAAAAAAATTGCAGAGTCCTGGCGGTGCATCTTGATTGATGGCAAGTACATTTGTTATCACACCTGTTTCAGCATAGTGTCCATGGTATACGGTTGTAAATATGTGAACTATGTTTCTGAATCTTTTCTGTAATATTTTAGATACAGAATTGCTCAACACTCACATCAAAGAACAAACACAGCAAGGCATAGAGGTGAGAATTGGCTGGTTTCTGCCCTGAACAACTTTACTTGCCTGTTGTATAGCCTGTTAAAGTCTCCTCCTTTTGTCTGGTCTCATCATTTCAGCTCTTGGATATTTTGGCCGAGGGGAGAAGTATTCCAGAAGAGACAGTGCTCCAACTGATTACTAAAAGACTCCAGTCACCAGATGTTGAGCATTATGGTAAATCATCTCACACAAGATACAATATCTGGTTCAATACGCTTGTAACCAGACATACCAAAAAAGGAAGTCCTCCTGGCTGCATCTGACAGAAATAAGCTAGCACTGTGCGTTTTCTTTGCAACTGGAGTAGGCTGCTATGGCCTGTGTGTGATGGCACCTTAGCCTAAGATTTAGACTCTCGTAGATGTATTTTGTCGATTTTGACAGATCGAAAATGTCAGAATCGATAATATACATCTACGAGAGTCTAA